>NC_084902.1:4659189-4959189 GCF_949316345.1 Pungitius pungitius | reverse complement strand
TGGACTATATCAACAAGGGTATATTTCACAACCAGGCTAAGAAAAGACAAATATTAAGACTACCCCAACATATTTACTCAGGGAGATTTTGTGCAGTTAAACTGCAATATAACATGTAACACAATATGAGATGCCACAGGGTGCTCAATACACTAAACATCTACACGGGTGGACACCCACGCGCAGACACAAATATATCATGTCAAAGTTGTTGTTTTTTACTTTTGGGAGAGGTTAAAACTGACATTGAACAGTGAGATACTTCCCCTTCCTCTTCATTACCTTAAAATCGGTTCCCTGCCACTTTTGCCTTTCAGAGTTTCCATTCTTTATGATGAAGGATGACTTCCAGCAATAACAGTGCGTGCGTGCGTGCGTGCGTGTCGACCGGCTTCGACCTCTCCGTCGAGGCCTGCAGGGAACCAGGACCAGGTGACCAGGACCAAGGTGAGCCAGCAGGTCACAGAGGAGTCAGAGCCACTGCTGACTACCTGCAGAGAGGGAGACAATCAATCATCAAAAGTAGTTGGATCCTTTTTATGCTGTAAAAGAGGCCAGTTCTGCTGATGTATTCTTTGATGCCTCTCGCAAAACCAAACAATTTTCCATGCTTCGTTACACTTTATTTTAGTGCTAAGCTGACACTGAGGTAAACATGTGACTAATGCTGCTGTCAAGTGGGAATAAAAGCAAGAGTGACTGCACGTTGTAAAATGAGAGACATTTTTATTGTATACATTTTTTCCGTGTGCGTGGTATTTATATCCTGTGTTGGGACACTAGCGTCAGTTAGAGGAATGAGTGAAAGGAAACACATACAATCAATCACAATAGTTTCACACCACTGAAAAGAAGATGTTATCAAAACATAAATAAGAAGCATTTGATATGATTGAAAGCTCCACAACATTCACTAAACTGACTTTGAAGCGAGATTGTAAAACTCTTCTTTTTCCAAGATCAAGAATGTACTTTCAAACATCCAGTTCAGAACATCCATGAAGATCACCAGTCACAATCAATGAAATAAAGACTCAGGGGTCCATTTCAACTGCATACATGTCTGAACAGACCTTATATATATATATATATATATATATATATATATATATATATAAATAATAGAGCACACAGGTCACAGGGTGCTGGTGGCTGCTGGTCCTCTTCTCTTCCTTTGTTCCTCCAACAGGAGAAGCCGGCTGTTGAAGGACAGCAGGAGGAACCCACGCTCCTCGTGGACCAACAGGAGCGTCTGCGTGTCCCCCCCCCCCCCCCCCCGCGTCTCCGGGAAGACGCCGGCCAGGCGGTGAACACACAGCTGACGGGATACATCCCACAGGCACGGGACCTGGAAGGGGTACGAGTAGATGAGCGGTACGCCCCCCGGAAGCCAAGTGCAAAGAGAAAATGCTACTTCAGAACTGCAACAATAGATAACAGTTATTACAGAGCAAACTTGCAAGGAAATGTGAGTACTCCATCAGCCTCTTCATAATGTGCCACTTAGTCAGAATACACAAGCACTCTGCCATATTGCTGTTACAGCACAAAACAAGGGGAATGTTTCTGTTCCAGGAGTTCTTCAAGAGGATAACGAGATAAAGCGTCCTGCGATGGCAGATGGTGTTTGAGCAGAAAGGCAGATGGAACATAAATCACTTTTAAAATATTCGTTATCTACAGAAAAGCCAAAGAGTAGGCGAACATGCGCAGAGCAACGAGGGTGAGAGGAGATGCTGCACAAGCACCAACGTCCTCGCATCCTTGCGTCAGGCTGAAGAAGAGCTGAAAGGCCTCCGATGATTGGCAGCGCAGCCTCCTTCCTCCGCAGTGATTACGGCGAGGTATCACCGGACCAATAAAACAACGATGGGGCTCTTCATTATTACATCACGTTTTAGTGCAGACATACACCTTCTTACCTTATCTCTGGAGTAGCTGAACTGCGGTGACGGGGGCCCGCGTGCCCCACGAGCCTACAGACCGGCTTCGACGTCACATGCGGGTTCCACAGCAAGACCTGGTGATCCGCACCGGCTGTGGCTGCAACCAATCACAACGTCTCCCGTTAGCAGAGGGGCTAAGTGCGTTACGCTAAACCAGCAATTAGTCGCCCAGAGGCCATTCAGTGTTCCGTATGAGATTAGATCCGTGCCTTAGATGGTGAAGGTGTTTGTTGCACTTGCTTTCATTTCAGGCTGAATAGAAACCACAGCGAGGATGAGCGCTCTCAGTAATACCCTGACGGTATATTATTATAATTTAATCCACCTATCAGATTGAGTCCCCGGTGGTGGTCCATGTCCCACACGCTGCTCTGTGTGATGAAAGAAGCGGCCCGTAGACTCCTGCTTCCCTTTTCCCTTCCATCCAATCAGCACGCCGCTCCGGTGCTGCAGGACACAACGGCGTCCAGCGAGTCCAGGTAACGCGCTGCAGGAGACGGAATGATGATGGACAAAGACAGTTGAATTAGTGAATGAATTAGTGAGTCTTTTTTCTTTTGTTTTTCTGCGGTGGCTGTCAGCATAATTGGAAATCTATCTAGCGTCTGCATGATGTTCAATGGAATCATCTGAAAGGACGGATCACATGATTAACCTTATTAACCTGCGTTGGTGATGCAAATTTCTAAAATGTCTGCATTTGATTTTAACTTTCTGTACAATCTTATTCTGAGGGAATAAATAACAGCCCCTCTGTGTGGAGCAACACATTTTGGTGATCTGCTCCTTCATCATGCTGATGTCAAAAAACGACCAGAAATCTAAAAGGACATCCACTCTCTCAATTGGCTGATAAATGTGCAATGACCGCTGTATAGTAAAGCAACCAATCCACAGAGCAGAGAATTAGGCCGCTTGGATTTCACTCACTCGCTGATCTTGCATCACCATTTGTCTCAATTAACACTTTTATTGAGAACATTTAAATTGTATGCAGCGTGTCTCCATTAGAGGCCTCTTTGCTTTCAAATACTGCACAAATAAGTGCGGCTGGAGAGGTGGCACGTGACAGTCGCAGGTCAAAGGTCAGCCACATTGCAAGGGCAAATAATTACGCCTGATTGCATTTCATACGCCGCGTCTTTTCTCCATTAAAAGATCAGTGGATTTTCAGACAGCGTCGCAATGACTCGTCATTGATTAATGAGGCCGTCTCTCTGAGTGACACAGACGGATAATAAATCACACTATCTGTGATACAGACACACAAACACAACATCTGCTTTAGCCAGTGCGGTAATGCCCCCCTTTCATTGCTGTGAGGTTAGAAATGAAAGAGCAACAGCGGGAGTCACTCTGTATCTAAATCAAAGCAAACCCCTTTCGTTCTGCAACAAATTGCTCCACATTTTGGCAGATTTTAGCGAGACACTGAGATTCATCCTGACTGTCCTTTTTCCTTTCTTTGATCACAACATCGTGTGGAAATGTTAATGCTTTTCTCCTTCGAGGACACACACTTCCTACAGCCCTCCTTTACTTGTCGTTACTGATCTGTTTCCATCCCAATTTTCTCTCACTTTTCCCCTCTCTCTTCCAAAGGCCTCTTCCACCATCCCCCTCCCCTCTCCCCCCCCCCTCCCCCAACTCCTCCCTGCTCTCCGGTGGCCCGTGAGCCTGAAGGTTTGGAGGTCTGGATAACCAGCCGTGTCTAATGGTATACAGCCCACTCACACTGCAGGGTGGGCAACTTCAAAAGAAAAGGCACCAGCCCCCCCCGCCCCCCCAGAGGTCCTTTCTCCAAACAAGACACGCAGCGTCGCCATCTCATGTTGATTCCCATGCATGCACACGCACAGCCTGCAAAATTTCCAATTGATGTTCTTTTTAATGTTTTGGCACTTACTCTTCTGTTTCCCTTTTCTTTTCTCCCCCCCCCCCCCGTTTTCCCATTTGTCGTGCTTATTTAAAATGGGCTTTATTCTTGCTTTCCTCTTTTATCAGGATCTCCCTTATCAGCCGAGCAGGGACTCTTCAGAGGGAGTTTATGCCAATGATGCAATTGAGAAACAACTAAGTGGCCTCTTTGTAACCCGGGCTGAGCTTAAGAAGGGAGTCTCACAAGGGGTCAGACCTCGAGCCTCGACGCCATAGTTCAACGCCTAGCTATGCAGGACTGTGGAATGGATGAATCAGGAGTCACCTGAGCCGTTGTCGTAGTGTCATTGAAAAAGTGAGCAGCCAGCGGTTCTCATCCCAGGTGTGAAGGTGAAAGTGTGCGTTTGTCGGCATCAGGTATCCTTGACACCCAGATTGTGTTCTTTGTTTTTGTTCTCTCTTGTTATCTGAGCCACGGGTTTTGTATCCTCGCTTTCATTGCGTCCGACTAATAACTCTCTTTTTGACCCGACGGCCCTGAGTGCAGAGAACCAGGAAGGAAAAACGGCAGCAGTCGGGGTCTCATTAGCCAACACGAAAGTCATTACAAAAAACGCCAGCTTTACCGTGTTTTATTAACATCGTCGGCTATTTCTCTCGGGCGCCTTCATGGGCGTAGACGTGCGAACACAGGAATTGGGGTGAAGACAGGACAACGGAGAGGCAGGGAAACAATTGCATGTTGATTGGGCTTTTCATGTGAGATGTGTTGAGAAATAAAGAGAAAGTTTTGGCTTGAGTTGGTGCGCTTGTACTTTTCCCACCTTTTCTAACCCAGGAGGGCGCGTGCCTCCTCGGTGTGTCACAGTGTGACAGGAGCCGTGCTTTCCTCGGACCAGCTCCTCCCATCGGACGATGTCCGCCGAATCCGAGTCCGCCCTCAGACTCTCGAACAGGGAGATCTGAGCGGAGGTCAAATGTAAGGCGGCGACCTGGGGAACGTACAAACACACAGAGCCATGGAAGGATCGACTGGTGACCGATGATGCAGAAAACGAAGACTCCTGTTCAGTGTAAAACCCACCCGTCCACCGATGTCCACCTATGCTGAGGACAGAGTGGTCCGGATCAGAGGGATCCACCCAATAGTCTAGACACCAGGGAGTAAACTTCAAACCCCAAAAAGAAGTGATGCATTTCAAAGGATTGATTATATCTTTATAGATATACGATAACTATACATGTGAATATAAAAGATATGTTACCTGTACTTTATGCTTGCACTCAAAGTCTTGTTTAAACAGAATGTCATAGAAACACACCTCCTTACTTGTGAAAGAAACAGCTATCTGGGTAAAAGGAAAGGGGGGGGGGGGATTAGATCATCTCATTAAAAATCAGAGAGCCACACAGGTAGAAATTTTAATTAACTATTATGAGATCATAATAACATTTCTGCTGACGGATAATTGATGCCCCCAATTCTTTGTCATCGCAAACCTGTTGATTAAAGAATTAGAAAGGAGAAAAAAATCAAGGAAAAGTGTGCAGATCAATAATTGATGTTTCTTTTTGTTTACCTCTGTGCAGTACAATATCTTCCCCAATATCTGGCACAATAACATTTTGTGCAAACCATTCAGGCCCAAAATTACAACCAGGACACCGATCAATCATTTTGCGGACTGACGTGGCTTTGCTGTCTCTTCTTTTCCCGAAATGAAAGTCACCTTGTGACTTGCACGTTGGGCAGCAGCAGCACCGCGTCTGTGACCCAGAGGTCTTTGGGTCACAGTCGATGTGTGTGCAGCAGGGACATGTCTTCTGTGTCCCACACCACACCAGCACAGTTCCCCCTTTGCTGACAGACAGATACTGACCTGAACTCTGCAGGTACAACACCTGGGGACACCAGGGGACACAACAAAACAACATTTGACCCGGACAAATCGGATTTGGCCGAGCAGCAAAAAAAAAGATAGAGTTTCTGCTTGTGCAACATTTTTGTAAAATTGACCTTCTCAGAGGAGCGTCGATGCTCTTTGTGATGCGGCTTGTGACATTCTAGTGTGACATTAATTAGTCAAAGAGAGGCTGGAGCCTTCAAGAATAAAACAACTGTGTCTTTGATGGGGATCTTTGGTAATAAAACCGCATTTGAAATACCAGAATCGATGTCTAGAATAACTTCCCTGTTATTGGTGCACGTTCCCCGGTGCAGAAACTAATAAAACAAGAAGGATTAATGAATGATGGCGTTTTATTGGCGGGGCGAGGAGAAGAAGAAGAAAGGCTTGAGCTGACTGTGTATGAAGAGACATCGAATATCGTTAATGAAAGAATAGGGTTTATTAACACTTCTAGAAGAGAGGTCAGGGCTTAGATTTACTATCAATGTAATTACTGCACACTGTTTCACTCTCACAGCCATCTGCAAACTCGTATTCATCTCTAATTATTCTGATTATCTATCAATCAACTACTGGTGAGTCGCTGCGACGATGAGAATCGTTCCGTGGCGACTTTTGCTCTCATCGCCTTTCACCTGCTGTAAATTGCTTGAATTGTTATTTTTATTCAAACTGACATTTAGTGCAAATGAACATTCGGTTGGACGTGTCTTTGTGATAAGCCATTAGCAGGATTGTTTTCGTGAGACTTGAACACCTGCTGACGTTTTTTTTTTTTTTAAGTCACGGAAGCGTTAATTATTAAACGCTAACACATACTGCTTTTGTGCCGGTACGACCTTTGCTTTCTCCTAGTTCTATTTTGGTCTCCCACCCCTGATTGGATTAGCTGGCTCTATAGCGGCTTCGCTAACCAGCAAGTCAATATCTACCTGCCGTTTGGTGATGGGAAGGAAGTGCGAGGTTTATTGGGCCGTTTGCATATTTTGCATAAACCCTGCCTGAGTTGTGCCACTCTTTACTGACATGGTTTCCCACTGCAATTATTCTTCTAAGCCCCATTAGTCTCTGTTCCTGTTTAAGGCTGCCACAGCTAAAGGGTTCCAAACCTTCAAGCCATTCTGAAAACAACATCCTGACATTTTGACATTCTCAGGATTGAACGATTAAAGTGGTGAGCCATCACTTTCTCGACAGCAGTAGGCACTTCATGCCGGCCGCTTAATTTACATATTAATTGATAGATGTTAAACTCAAAAAAGGTCCAAAGCCATTTATCTGGACCATTTTGATGAGAGGGCCGTAATACCTTCGAACCTTCCTCGCACAATGTTTAATAATGTGGAATTCCACCTAGTCAGCAGAGTCATGGATTCATCCTCGTCAGTCAATGTCAAAATGTTTTTCCGATAACGTGATGCAGTAGATTTAAAAAAAAAGGCAACAGGTTCCATCCATCACAGCAAACTCTTCCTCTACGAAGCCCCCTGCGAGGTCGCAGACCTTTTACCTTCTGAACCGGGTGTCTGTGTGGACAGGTCAACGTGCGTGGTGGCTTCCAGGGAGGAGGCCTGCTCTTCTTTACTTTATCAGAAAGGTGCAGCAGCAGAAAAGAACACAGGCCCCCCCCAGGCGACGCGTCCCCCTCCCTCCACGCCGTGGATGTCCCGCTCGACAACCACGCTGTCAAATAGGAGGCCGCACTCCTCCTTGGATCCTCGGCCCACCGATGACCAGGAGAGGTTGATGAAGTCCGTCCTGGACAAGGAGCGGGGCGCACCGGACGGGTCCTACGGGAAACAGAGTCTCTGATCTTTGAGGTAGTTCTTATGGGACCGGACGGTCTGGTACTATGGGGATGCTGCTGGTTTACACACATGCAGAACAAACTCAAACACTTCCAGTGTAAATGAACTGTGTTGTGAAAAGGATGGATAAACTGAACCAAAAAAAAGAAAACGCTCACGAGGAAGAGGCCCCGCAGCTTTCTGTAGTCCTCAATGTTCATCCTGCTCTCCAGTTGAGCCACCTCCATCTTTGTTCCCATGGTTACAGCTTAGACCTGTCAATCACTCAGCGCACGCACACGCACACACACACAAAACATACGAGACAAGGTCAGGAAGGTAACGCACGCTACGCGTGTGATTCGGTCTCTCATTTCCAAGTGCTACAGGGCAAAACAAGATGTTCCCCGCCCGAATAATCCATCAGAAACCATCTACTGCATATCTGTTCACAGCAGGTTGTCATGTCCCCGTAATCACACGGCAGTCACAGCAGCACATTTCTTTTGTTGGCTCCATCCACATGTCCGTGTTGGATGGTGTTCAGAGGTCTTCCACCTCTCCCACCTCGCTTAAAGGCTTTCAAAGGTGGGTGAATAGGTCCCCATGTGGTGTCTTGGAGAGGGCATTGATATGTCAGGTAATAACATACCGCAGTTGTGACCAGCCTAAATAAAAAGCTAGAATTTGTCAAATAATAAAAATTTTAAAAAAAAACAGAACAAAAGCTTGTTGGATGTCCAAGAGAGAAATGTGCGAAAGCTTCATGAGACACAACAGAGGGAATATGACAGCAAACACTCTCCGTTTCATTCTCAGCGCGACACAAACGTTCGGGAGACAAATTCATTGGAAGTGGCATCAAAGTGAGTCAGATGACAGGTGGTGTAACGAAAGCAAAAACCAACGCTTTGCTGCAGCAATATCTTCTTCAACAGCGCTGATATCTACAGGATCCTGGAATGATGATGATGATGATGCTACAAGCTGCTTGTTCCTCCCTCACTGAGAGCTAAACACTCGACTCTTTGCTGTCCCGGCTCCTAAATGGTGGAACGAGCTCTCTGATGACATCAGGACCGCAGAGAGCTTTTTACATCTTCAAACTAAAGACACACCTCTTCAGACTAAAAACACTAACACATTGTAGCACCGAAATTGCTCTCGTCTATAGCAAGTTGTAAACTTGATGAAATTGCACTTTGTATCCTTACGGTTGAAATTCAGTTATTGTAAATTCACTTATTGTAAGTGGCTTTGGATTAAAGCGTCAGCTAAGTGGCATGTAATGTAATAACACAAGTCTTTAAAATGGAATAATATGATATTGTGGCGTCGGTGTCTGTCGGCAAACAAAGCCACTCACCAGACTCTCTTCTTCCTAAACGGCCCCTTCAGGTCCAGCCGACTCTCAGAGCTGTCCGTCACTGCAGGATCTCTATCTGGGGTTTATTAAAGTTGCACAGAATATCACACACACAGCAGTCAAACTGTCCACAAAAATAAAAGCTTTCTCAACACGAGGCTGTAACGGCAGAATGACAGGCGCCCGGCCTGCCAGCATCACTGTCAAGTCAGCTGTTGCCTTTCCAGTGTGCACACACACACACACACACACAGGCTTTAGTCAAGCAGGTTTTTTTTTTGGATTAGTCAAGTCCACGCAATAGAGCTGAACACACAGTTTCCCGGTTAATAACCAATTCAAAACTTACCAAGACGACTAATTTCCTCCTCTCGGTACACACTGGAGATCCACAGAGTCCCCCGTGCTCAGAGGTGCTGAAACGCATTTATTAAATGGATGACATTTCCCAGAAATCCCCCGTCTGCAGTCGCCTCATCTGGGCCTTGGTCTGATCCGTGGGAGCTTCTCTTAGTCCAAAAGGTTTGTCTCAGCCAGCGATAGAACTGCTTCAGCAACGCACACACACACACACACAGTCGATTCATTTCTTTTATTATCCCTCAGTCTCAACGTTTCCTGGCAACCAAGTAGTCAAAAAGAGTTGTTTGTGAGTCCGGGCCCCACCGCCTGCATGTAACACAACGTGTTGTTCATGTGCGTGTGGCCTCTATTCACAGATTAGACACCGGAGAGAAAATAATCTGTGTGAAGTACAGCACCAACCCACACACACACACACACACACACACACAGACACACACTATTGCTCCAGCAACATCAATCACAACAACATTAGTATTCTACAGCCACTCATAGAAGTAGAAAAGTATTGATGTGAACCTGGAAAATAAACTACGCACCAGCCAAAGCTTTATGAGGCCATTGAAATGCCTTTGAGAGGACTTCCCGTGGGTCACTCGTAGCAACACACACAACAATAGAGGGGAAGAAGCCTCCCGTGGACAAATGGATTGCCAGTGCGACTGCGAGCACGAGAGCGGATCAAAGCTGTACGTCAGGCCGATGTTATCATCCCGCTCGCTGCCTGCTGCTTCGGTGACCACGGCCGAGCCCCGCCACTGACTTAATGGCCTGGAATAACTTGAATTAGCAGATTACAGCGGTCGTCACCATTGACAGGATGAGAAAATTTGGCCTCGGCGATTTCAATAATAAAGCTTTAAAAATTAACGCCATCACAATTGGATTACAGTGGTGCATGTAAGAGACAGCACAGAGCCCAAAATAGCCCTGCGCAAATCCACCGTGCAAAATCTACTATTATACAGGGAGAAGAATGAAGTTGCTGGAACGTAAGGGAAGGGAGGGGAGGGGGAGGAGGGGTGGGGGGGGGATCTCAGCACTGAGGAGAAAGAGGTGCACGCGCTGAAAGAGAACACGAGGCCAACTGAGCGGAAATGAAGGACTCTCGTACGACAACGCGAATCTCAACCTTCGAAATCTTCTACCACTGACTGAACAACAAAGACAAAACAAACAAAAAAGCTTTTTCAACAGACTTATTTTAAAGAGTTTCTTGAGAGGTTTTATTTCCATTTGGTTCAAGTAGTTTATTTGTGGCCATTGCAGAAAAAGACAGAAAGAGAGAGAAACGATACATTCATTGTCCAGATACATTTGTTTAAACAAAGTGAAGAATCAATTATTCATGATTTGCTGCTGAAAAATCCAGGATAAATAAATACATCATTAACCATCAATTTAGGATTGTGTAGTTTCTTTGAGTTGCAACAAATTTCCAGTTCAAGTGTTACCTCGCAAATTATTATTCAAGTTCAGTCACTTCTTCTGTTGATGCTTCCTTTTCCAAACCCAGTGAGAAATGACTTTAAACTACTTCTGAACATGGACCTGAGCCCCATTTACAAAAGGGGAAGAAAAAAAACTATTTAGCCAGCAACAATGCACAAAAACATGAATTTATTTAACGTTTTCCTGGTGAAAATACCTCCAAGCACTTCGGTTCGGTTAGAATCCTTTAAGTTAAACATTCAGAGAAGGATTGAACGGCTCACGCCTCGTCCCACAAGATCGTTTAAAGAAAAGACAACGTGCAAAACGTCACCCAAGGTCATCGCATCTATGCGTGGGAGACCACAGATTGTTAGTGGACAGTAAATGTGACGACTTGAGAGACATTTCTGAAACTAAAGTGAAAAGGAGGTGCAGTGCGTGATCAAACAGTGCAGGAAGAAGAAGGCAAATATTGAACACAGTTACTGCAGATCTTTTTCCTGAGAGATTTAACTCAAATTTGAATTCAGCTGATAGAGGCAGGACATAGTTTGCCAAGTATATAATACCACCGCATGGATCAAGATTATGTTTGAACAAGAACAATTATAATAAAACCGGTGCAAAAAATTGCAAAAATGTTAGAAGATGGAATACCACTTATTTTTCTTTTTAAAACTTTATCAATTGCTTTTAAAAAGGACATGGCAGATAATCTCATTTTTCAAAACTTTTTCCAGAACTACCCAGCACTGAAGTGAGGGGGGAATGTATAACGGAACCAAGAAATATCTACTTGAGAATCTGATAAGAGAACAACATAAAAGAGAATTAAAAAAATCCCTGGCAATTACCGTCAAACTGATCTGCTTTGAACCTCAAACTACCTGATCTCCCCTCAAAGCCACAGAATTATAAATTATACAGCCCAAAATAAGAAAATGTCTTTGCAAATTACAAAGCCTCATATCACCTATTCTCTAATAAAATACGCCTGTGTGTGTGTGCGTGTGTGTCCTCTCGGGGGGGGCTACACCAGGGTCTTGAAGGCCTGCAGAATCATGTTGGTTTGGTGGGTGAGCCGGTTGGCGCTGACAAAGACGTTTATCACGCTGGAAACAACCGTGACAGAGACACAAGGACACACGAGTCAAGCATACAGCAAAGGAACCGTGGCAACAATATTGGGATTGATCCGAGAAAACACTTTGATCTGGCTGCAGTGGAGAGAATGTCAGAGATGCAAACCAGCGTGAATCCACAGGAAATGGGTCAAGGGAATTATGCAGCGATGGAGGATTTGGAGGAAGCGGGCCTGTGATCAAACGACAACCATTTATACGGCAGTGACAGAGTGTCTGTGTGTGTGTGTGTGTGTGTATGTGTGTGTTGAGTGGGGCTGGTATGTGCCGTTGCAGCCTTTAAATGTGTCTGAAGCGGTGTCTGTGCAAGCGAAAAGGACGACGAGGGAGAAAGAAGAGAATGAACTGGAAACAGTGTCATACTTTCCGTCTCTGAAGTAGGTTTTGAGAGTGACGCTGAAGCTCTTGGAGTATTTCACAAACTCTTTCTTCTGCTGTTCCAGCGCCTGACCAACAAAATACAGGCAGCCTTTAAGCCCCACGTAGACACCACGTTAGTGCCAACACATTGGTTGTCGTCTTTGTGTGTCTACTGACCCGTCTGTTCTGATACTGGTACTTCCTGAAGACCGTGTTAACCGTGTCTAGCAGCTCCTTGATGGCACTGGCGATGTCTCTGAGGAGGACACACACACACACACACACAAATAAGGGGCACGGTAAACGTTATGTCTGAATCTGTGGGTTCCCTTTCTTCCACTTGTCTCACAAGCAAGCTTTCACCTTCAACTTTTTCTCCTGGTGTGCACTCAAAATCTGCTGTTTCATAACTTTCCATTTTTCAGCGTTCCTTTGGAATTGACTTTATTTTCTAAGCCCTCCGCTGGGTAAGTTCTTAAGCAGTGACTCGCTAAGAGTATTGAATTCTAACAAAAATAATGGCAAAGTGGGCCAGGAAAATGAAACTTTAACATGTTTGTGTGTGTGTGTGTGTGTGTGTGTGTGTGCGTGCATGTGTGTTTATTGAGTGCGATGAAGAAAAAGGTAAAATGGTTTTTCACTAATGATCCACAACAAAAAGATCATCTTCTTAATTTGGGTCACAACCTCTTTGAGTTTTTTTGAGACATTATTTTGAAACGCGGCTGATCCCAAGGTTGCAAAATGCCCAAAAGAACTATTGAAATATTTAAACTTGTGTTTGTCCCATTGTGCTGCACACAGTGAATTTACCTACTGGTGTCTTCTCTTTGACTTTGTAATCAACTGTCCCACAGAAAATCCTTTGGTTTTCACGCAATGAGGCTGTTCATTACAAAGATGCACACTATATTTAATCTCCCGCCTTGGGTCCCAGACAATTAATGCACAAAAAAAGATTTCAAATCACACTGGAAAGGTTGGCAGAAGTCATCTATAGACAATTCCTGGCAATGTTTACAATTAGCACAGGAGGTTAGGCCTGTATCTCATATGGAATTAAACCTGGTGTACGATGCACTCACGACGCGCTGTCTTACTTGATACTCTGCAGGAAGCCTACTCGGTCATTGATCTCCTCTGGTATGGTGCTCAGGATGTGTTTCAGAGCTCGGGCTCTCTCGTTCAGCTCCTGGAACTCTGGCTCTCGCCTGTCAATCGTGAACTCTGAAAGGCACAACGGAGGAAGAGGTAAGTACAGCTCACGCGCGTGCAAATAGACTTCAGGTGACACTGAAATTAAGCAATTAATAATGGTGGTCCACAGTGAGGATGTATAAGGTCAATACGGGCTAATGCGTAAATGCGAGAACACAAGTAAAGGGTGTTGAAGTTCCTCGACTGGAGAGGGGATTGAGGCCAAACTTGGGCCGCAGCATGCAGGTGGTGCATTTAAAATCCATCTCAAGGGTGTGAATTCATTAACACCATCAATCACTGTACACCGCACAAGGATTTCAATTAAAGACGGAAAGGAGGGAACACTTGAGACCGGCGAGAGCGGGTTATTTGTGGAGAAACAGCTCCCCCCAGTGGAGGATCGGTCGGATGCAATTAATGTGGCCTCCTGGTCATTGAGGGACTGTGGAAGTCATGCCGGTCCTCTTGTACCTCCCCGCCTCTCTCTGCATGTTCACCGGGCCTCTTACCTTCCACGTCGTCTGCAGCCATGCGAAGCAGAGACTCGTTGTAGTCAATTTTTACGTTCTTCTTCTCCAGTATTTTCATAACGATGTCCTGGGTCAGACCGGGGTTCTCCTTCTCTGCCTTGAAAACAGAAAGACAAAAGTCCGCACTCGTCCTCTGTGGCATTGAATCTATCAACTCCATAAATCAGAGAGAGAGGATTTATGACTTATGATAATTAGGAGCTTAGTTATTTTTTTACCTTTATAATGGCTGCTCTCAAGGTCTGTGCCGCTGATAAGTTTACTTTCTCCAACTGCAGGTTGTAAAGCACAGACACACAAACATCAGCAATAAAACACACACACACACACACACAGCTTCCTTCTTGTCATGGCCTCCATGTCCTGAAATGTAATTCTGCAGATAGTACATACGAGCCCGGAATGGTGCAACATGCAAGGAGGACACTATGCTATTGTGTTGTGAAGCGCTGTGTCTCCGTCCACACATTGAAGTCTATTACTTCTTTAGACTTTTGAAACTTTTATGGACATGGGAAATAATTACACTATCAGTAAGAACAACCCATCACTGACCCGAGGGGGGAATTATATGAATGAAGAAATATCGACTATACTGAGAATATGATAAAAGAACAACATAAAAGAGTATAAAAGATCCCTGGCAATTACTGTCAAACTAATCTGCTTTGAACCTCAAACTACCTGATCTCCCCTCAAAGACACAGAATTATTAATAATGAAATGCCTTTTCAAATTACAAAGCCTCACATCACCTATTCTCCAATGGAAATATATTTGTGCGTGTGAGTGTGTGTGTGTATGTGTCTTCTCTGGCTGCTACACCACAGACTTGAAAACCCACAGTATGGTGTTGGTCTGTGTGAGAGCTGGTTGGTGTTGTCAAACCATAAGGACTTAGAAATATAGCGTGCGCCGTTTCTCTGGCTGATGTTATTACGATATCCCAGGAATCCTCACTTAGTCAAAGTCAGAGACATTGCCTTGAAATGGAGACTAACTAAAAGTGAAAAGATCATGCGTGAGATGAGGCTTTAGTTTTGAGCAGCTTAAACTTACTTTTGGCATTTAATGTTTTATTGGAGCACGGCCACAGAGGAAATTAGGGTAGAGAAGAAAGGGGAGTGCGTGGTCAGCATCACAAAGTCACGGGCCAACGGGGGCTCAGCGAAACAACTTCTCAAGGCCAAAGTTGGCAGTGGTTTTTGTTTGGTGTTTAGTTACACATGTGTGTTAATTAAACATCAGTGCATTTTTAAGAATTTCCTTCCTCCATTTGTATCTGTGATATTTGTCCATGTTTCAGAATGCGCTGTGAGGCTGCACTAAATGCTAATCAACATGCTAACATGCGCACAATGGAAATGCTGGGATGCTGAAGTTTAGAAGGTGCATGCCAACATTTGTTGACCTAGCACTAATCACGGAGTAACCTTGGAGCAGAGGAATGTCAGTCTGGCAGCTATTTTGACATAAATCAAACTACTGGATAAAACTACATTTGGTTTTAATTATGACGCTAGAAGAAAAGGTCAAGTGAGCAACGTTTTCACATTTCCTTCTTTTGGCAAACAGGAATATTGACATCAAAAGTAAGTTCACAGCAAACCATCCAATATATAATATATGAGATGTTTTAATAAAAACTGAAAAAAGTCCATCCCATGAACTGTTGAACCTCGCGCAGAATCAAATTACCAGTAAAGCTGCACCAGCTTTTTCATCAAACACACTTTGAGACCTGAATATTTAACATGTATCCACATTTCTTTTTTTTGTTACTTAAACTGAAACTGTGCATTCCTCACCTGGTTAAAGACGGGATACATCACAGTGTAGAGAGCCATAGAGACTATTGAGGCAGCGTCGGCTTCATTCTTCATGTTGTCCATGGTCATCCTGGACCAATCAATGGCTCTTTGTTTGCGTGCTTGTCCACCGATGCCAGTTTCACCTCATTCAATCACGCTGGCAGAATGAGAGCAGGCGAAGACCTGAAGAAGAAGCAGCAGGGAAAGGTGAAGAAGGGGGAAGAGATTGATGGAAGTGACAAGAGTATAGGGATTAAACGAAAGCTACACATCGAATCATGGTCAGAAATCTAGTTTAATCGGTTCGAATGTTCCTGCATTGAAAAGAGTGGGCAGGAGATGCGGTGAGTCAAAGATGGAATAAACTCACGAAATACATTCTAATGAGTCCAACTATTCAGCAGCTTTATTGTTCCCAGAAAGCCTTTCTCTCGCAGACAGGATCGCCGCGTTATGTGTGCACCTTGCTGCTCCAATGGGTTCAATGGTGACAGAACTGGCATGAGTCATACCTCAATAGGGAACACCCTCTTCAGCATTATTGCTGTAATAAAAATATCACAGCTATAAATATAGATTCAGGAGTTTTTAGACGCTTGTCGTAAGGAAGCAGCGAATCCCGGGGGTGAAAATAAGAGGGACATATCTTCTGTTCTTGTGTGTTCTGGCTCTCTCTCTCTCTCTCTCTCTCACCTCCAGGACCAGTTCTTTCTCTGCCATTGTTTGGTGTACGACACGTTTAGATGATCTAATATGACGCCGTTCTGCTCATCATAGAACACAATTGAAAGCAGGGATGGTACACTCACTTTTAATACCAGGTCAGGCCTTGATGCGCGCACCTCCTCGCTCTGCCTCCAGTGAGTCGCTACGCGAGAACCTGGCGGTGGATTTATAGTCCTCTCCAACCGCAACCGAGAGGGCACTTCACTTTACTACTGGCTTTATTATTCCCCCTGGCAATACCCACTTCTACACCCTCGGCAATTGTACCATTTATTTTTTTATCGCGGTTAATTTATTTACTTCATTAAAAACTGCTGTTGCTATTGACGGTGGATCGACTATTCTAAAAACAGCAGCTTGGTTGGAAACGGGAAGAAACGGAAAGTGACATCGTAGGCTTAAAAATAGAATCAGTGATGGGTGTGGTCAAAGGTTCATTCACCACACCCAACCGTGATGTCACAGGGTCCTGAGTACTGCTGTAAATCCCTGCAGCGAGGCGAGGAGCCGAGTTAGTCTTTAAGTTAGGCATTAAAACAATAAAAGGGCCGTGTTTAGCACACTGTTAATGACAAGTCAGAGATTAAATGTTTAATCACTTCGACTTGGTTTCAAATGCTTCATAACTCTTGCTTCCAAGATGATACAAAATAAATATGGAGTTTCATAGCAAAGTCCCTACAAATTTGTAATTATATTTAGACCTGGTTTTTCCTTGGCCCTACGGTTCCATATAAATACACTTGTAACTTTGATATGAACCAAATAAACACATGTGCTTGGTATTTTGGGGAAAATAAAATTGGTAAATTGAGGATAAACCTTTTTGGGTATTTCCTGTGCAGACTAAAACTAGATGAGCCATTTTGGACAAATTCTAAATAAGGGCGAGAAGTGTGTCAATTAGACAATTAGTGCAATCCTAAGACACAATTGCGGTTGTGTCAAAACATAATCAAGTTCAAATCGGTTTTACTACAAGTAACCTTTGATACAACTTCACCCCATTAGACAGTTAAAGTCATCAACCACAGGGTGTGATAGATAATCGTGAGGAGTACACTGCGTTGTATGGATTTGTGCCTACAACAAGTTTCGGTTATTGTGCATTTTGGCTCACCGAAATGGAACAGATTTAAATGAATAAATGTATTAATTACACCTTTGCTTTAAGCTAATCTGGTCTAACGTCTGGCAGTGGTGGTGTCAACCAAACTTTCGCAGGCTTCTTCCTGAAATGTTTCGGCAATTCTGGTGCGAGTAAGATCACGGAAGTTAGGAGACTGTTTGACTTGCAACCGACATCTTCCATCTTCATTATTTACACCAACCTTTGTGTTGGCCGGAGGTAAAGTGACCGCGATGCGAGGCGATGCTGTGGCGCCTTAAGCAGCTGTAACATTACCCCCCCAACAAGTGGGTCACAATTTGAAAGAAGTAAACATGTTACCACCAATGGTGCTGGAGAGGGCTTGCGGTCAGAGACACTTACCGGGGGGGGGGGGGAGGAAGGGAGGCTTTTCCCGCGTGGAGACAAGCCAGGAGGTGGATGATATGATGAAGAATATCAGGTAGTGTCGGGGCTAACATAAGATTAGCAGTTTACAGCAGGTGATCAACTCCGCCCTAAGCTAACTAACTGTTAGCTCTCGGTCGCTAGCTGGCTAAGTGTCTAATGGCAACAACAACAAAAAACATCAGTCATATAAAAAGAGGTGCTACGATTGTTTGCTATCAGGACTCCTCTTGTTGTGGTTGTTGTCTTATTCAGGAAGTTTCCTGGCCGACAAAGCTGAAGACCAGAGTCCCGGGGTGGGCGGTGTCGCGTGCTGCTCGTCGGTATCGCCGCAGAGGCTGTTTGTAGTTCTTTCGTTAAAACTACGTCATACTTCGTCATTGCAATGGCCACCGAAACAGACTTCAAATCCCAAAAAGGATCGGGACAGTTGGTGCATTTTGTGACGCTTTCGTGGGCAGACATACGCACCAGTATTTTACCGCTTATGTGTGTATAGAAAGCATAATAAACTAGTGGGGGGCAAATGTAGAAGATACATTTAAAGTTGATTTAGACCGAAATAATTTATGTTACGCAGCACGGTATTAATTTTTACCCAGGAGGACAAGATGGTTCCCTGTCGACTTAAACGGTTGTCTATTACGTCTAAACAGCAGTATCCAGGTGAAATCAAACATAAATACATTTAAATAAAAACTATGTCAGACACTACACACAAATTCACCTTGACTCGTTTGAAAACCATTTTAAATTCACAGTAACGCTAAAACACATTTTGGCTACTGTTCGTCTAAGCAAAAACGGAAACTGAGAAAATAACTGTTTCGCTTCAGGTCAACACTCTTTGTTCGATTCCATTGGACCAATTGGCGTGGAGGGGGGGCGGAGTCTGCGGCAAATGAACAAGCAGCGAGCTGCGGCGCGAGAGGAGAGCAGCAGAGAGAGGACGCACACATCCATCCTTCCGTCCTACCTATCACCGTGTATCGGTAAGAGCTGTTTTATGCAATAACCTACGACAGGTTCAGTCTCAAAAGCTGCAATGTTTCGTCTGCCAGTTTACGACAACAAACCTTGACTGCTCAATTTATTTTTATATGCCAAAGAAGTGTGTCCATTGAATTGTGTTTTCTTATAAAGGGGATATAAAGGGGATTATGATGCTGTCATCAACATGTGTAGGCATTTAAAAAAGGGGCGGGTTTAAACGCATACTGAATTTAAACGTGTTTCTTTAAGCTTATTGATAAAAACCGCTACCCGTGTGTTCTTTAGCCAAAGCTATTTCATTTTTATCGATAATCTACAATTATATTTTTGTTGTTGTATTATCACTGGAAACCAGCTCCGTCATTGCAGTGTTTTATTGTCCTTGAAATAGAGGCAAAGGCGCAGTGAGTGAATGTGTGTGAATTAACGAGGTAGATGGAAGTAGCCTGGTTCTACCCTATCCACACCCACCACACACACACACACACACACACACACACCACTTGTTTCATCCAGGTCTGTGTATGTGTTCATAGTAGTTTTGGTAAGAATACTAACAGAACTGGCAGACTCAGCGGGCTCAGTAATCATCTTTTATAATTCAGAGCAATAATAGTGTGAGCCTTTCTTTATTTACATACGACATTGTTCATTTCACAGTTAAAATAGTGGCATCAATGGCGTAAACCATTCAGGGTTTTCTCACATGTCTCATTCTCTCAATCCACCTGTGATCTCTTTATCTCTGCAACTTAAATAATGACTTCCTCCATCCTGATTTAAGCCCTGAGTTCTAGCATCTACATATTCAGAAAAAGCAGCATCCCTAATAATCTCAAAGTATGCAGGAGGTTTGATGTTTTTCGGTAATGTTACACAATTCTGCTGTGCAATAAATACTGCGTTTAACTAAACACATCATCTCAGACTAAAATGAAACCTGTTATTTGCTGCAGTATGAAGTGAGAAAAAGAAGTCTAATATAAACGTTTATTTTTTCTGAAATACATGTAAGCTCACACTAAATTAAAATGTACTGAAATGGGGGAAAGCTAAAGGCTGTTATGAAAAATGACCTATTTCCTACCCAGAAATCCAATTCATATGAAGCGTGAGAAATGGCAGACAGTTTTACTTGTATACACAATTTGCCGGATATCAACAGAAACATGAGAAAGGCGGGTAAACTGTATTTGAGCATTTTTTTCATTGCCGTTTGTTCTGCTTCTTTCCTGTACTTTCTAAAAAAACACACATGGTCGCTCCACCTGCAACCCCACCCAAGCAGTGGGTTTGGCCCCCGTACAGAGACACAAGGGATTAGGATATAATGGGTATAATACTAATATTTTGAAGACAATATGTAAAAGACGTCCAGCAAATACACAGAACTACCTTCAACAGCTCAAAATAAATACTTTTGAAACTAAATTTTTCTAAAAAAATCTCTACAATATTTGACCAATTCAAGGAAAATGTACTCCTACATGACGGCAGGCTTTTCATCCTTGTTTTAGCTCACATAAACTTGTGGTTCACGCGCACACAGACACACTCACACACACACACACTCACACTCACACTCACACTCACACTCACACTCACGTGCACCGATGCACACACTTGATCGATAGGCCGTTTGATCGGTGGCACTGAGGAGTTGGCCGAGTGAAGACGAGGGACGACAGACAGAGACAGACGTCTCTGAGGACCGCAGTAAAACTGTTGCAGTAATGCCATGTTTAAACTCTACGCCTCAAATACCAAATCAATCTGAAATATCCTCCTAATTGTCTCTCGTTCTCTTCTTCATTTCCCCACCCGTTCGCCTGCCCACTGATGAGACCCAAATAATCACACTTTGCTTTCCCTTCTTCGTCTCAGCACCCCCCCCCCTCCCCGCACACACCCCTGCCCCCACAGGACTAGTTGCTTGTGACCTTTCCTGTGCTGCCGCGTTCCCCCCGGTCTTTAGTCCGGTCGAAAAAAAGCCTGCAGTCTTTTCACTTTTGCCATTGACCCCAAATAGAAGCCGATCCAATTACAGCTCAAACCTCCTGACGGCACTCCCACAGCGCCGTGTGTGTGTGTGTGTGTGCTGGTCTGGTCTGATATAGGAAAATAAAAGGGACACTGTTGAGTGCGTCTTGGCAGAGCCAGGCAACCATCTTGCCGTGCCATGCAGGGGGGCGTTGGATATCGTTGGCTCTGAACCGAGGCTGGTATCTGCGTGTGAGCTGCCTCTAGTCAGCTGTTCGGTGCACTTCCTGTCTCTGTCTGGATGTCCCTTGTATGCGTTTTCACCTCTTTCTCCTAAATGTCCTACACACGTCTTCCTTGTTTTTGTTGGTTTCTGCTTGTCCTCTCTTTTTTTTTCTTCTGAGTCTGTCAAACTGTCCTCCTGCCTCTGGGTGTCTTTGTTAGAGGGGATTGATAAAGGGCTGTTACCTCTGTGTGCCCTCTGTGGACTGTACAGTGAGCATCGAGGGACTTCCGGCTGCTTCCATAGCACCTGATGTCCTTTTCTAACAAGGGGCTAAATCAGCTGAGGATGGGCTGTGGGTCATTTAGTCTGCGCCTGGGATGGTTTTAGAGTTTATTTGTTTAATGGATTGTTTCTGTGAATGTTGGATGTTATAAAAGTACTGTAGATTTCCCAGTAAATTGAATTCCTTGAATTGGAAACAAATGAGTTTTGTTTTTGTAGATAATATTTCTGGTTTATAAGATGATGCAAAGGCAAACCTGTTGGAAGTACAGTAATTAATTTTCTAAGTTAAACTGCTGTGAACTAATTTCCATTATTTACAGTATCTGGTAGAGGGATAACTCATCTTATTTAAACTTTTCATTCCTGAAGTGCCACCTTCAGCATTGTCACGGTTGACTACTGGTCCCGGTCGTCCTTTTCACAGAGGATCACGTGAGTGTCGCACTAGGAAAGAGAGTGTAAATGACAAATCATTGGTTGGATTAGAGCCTTGCAAATGCAATACGGCAAAAACATTCTTTCATGATTACACAAAAAGAATGACACCTTGGGTCTGCGCACACGTGGCCTGGTTAAACGTTATCTCCAGTATTATTTGGTCGTGAAACTGCTGCAACCATTTATTCTAAGATTTATGGTTCAATTAAAATGTAATTCTAAAAAGTGCACCCAGACGCAAAGCATTTTTTATTTTAAACATACATTTTTGCAGCCTTTGCCTGAGGTAGTGGTTGCAAACTGCTTTTGACGATGTCGAACCTGAAAGGGTATTTGTTCAGAATGATTGCTCGAAATGATGACTTGCGTTTAAAATTGCACAGTGATGGATTTTTTTTTTTTTGTCGACGGCATTATTAATTCCTGTTTGCTTAAGAATAGATGAAAGAATGGACTAAAGTTCTGATCATTCTTTAGGATTAAGAGAGTCTTCTGTGATCGTCTCATCCATTCCCACACATAGAACTCTTTTTTCATTTTCTCCAGATGAGACGCCATACTATGTGTAAATAAGGGACGAGAGCACAGCGGACATCTTGATTGATGAATTGCATTCACTTTATTAATGGAAGTCCCCGGCCGGGCCGCAGGGGTTTACTGCTTCTTTCCTTCCTGAGATGGAGTTAAAGACTCTATCCAGGGGTGGGCTTTTTTTTTTTTTCAGCTTTCGCTGTGTAAATCTTCTGCCCTGCTTCGAAGGAGGCTTCACACCAGCCGCTGAGCAAATAGGCGAGAGACTGGTGTCTTAACTGGTGAGACATTCGGAGACATGTGTGGTTTGAGATTAAAGATGTGGGTTTATTCATTTGTAGCGTCGGTCTGCATGAGACCTCATGCGTTTGAACAAAAACCAGAACAATATGTAGAACACGGCCGCTGCGGAAAAACTTCCCATAGATGAACCAGTGTGCAGAGAGTTGGGCCGGAGCAGAGAAGTGGGATAAGGGGGGGACGGGGGGGGGACGGGGGGGGCGGACTTCTTGCAGCTCCATTGTGAAGAAGAGCAGGAGCTTGCCTTGTTTTGGCAAAACAAGTGAGTGCAGTCTGTGTACTGCATGTATCTGGGGAGGGTGTGTGTGTGTGTGTGTGTGTGTGTGTGTGTGTGTGTGTGTGTGTGTGTGTTTACCAGACGATGTCAGAGAGTCTAACTGAGTGACAGAACTGGAGCTGGTGGGAAGGCTTCTCGCAAAGAGAGGGGTTAGACACGAAATGCTGAGAAGTGTCTGAAAATAGGAAAGATAGTTTATCTGCCGAGGGAGGAGGAATATATCTTTCAAGTGTAGAAATTCTCTCTGTCAGCTTGGCAAAACGAAAAGTGTCCATCACTTGCAGTTGCTTTGGTAACCTGGGCTCGGCAGTGTGCGTGTGTGTGTGTGTGTGTGGATTTGCACCGTGAATAAGGATGACCGTGTTTATTAAAGTCCCCTGGCCACCGAAGCATGCCGTCTCAAGGTGTTGGGTTTAAATGGCAGTAAGGATTAACGTACGTGCCGTGGGTTTGGGTGAGGTCACATTTTAATTGTGTAAATGTCAACCGCCCATCTATTCTGTCTGAGAATTAGGATTACACTGAGAGATTAGATTTTAAAGGCCACTGAGTTTAATTGCACAGAATTAATCAAGTTGTCAGGATTAAACTCTTTGCAAACTAAACCACGGGAGATTTTTTAAAGAGATTTTTTGTTATTTTAGTCCCGAGTGAACGTTTTAAAGCCGGGTGTTGGGTTTCTCTTCTTACCTGAGAGGCCTCCTGGGAACCCCACCTGAACGTACCGGTCAGACAAGTTCAGTGCTCATGGTCACCAATGGACAAACTGACAAAGTGTGGGATCCTCTTGCAAACAACTCAAAAGGTCAGCACGGTGTAACAGCCAGCCACCCATGGTGTTATTATCCACTCACACAGACGATGGTCCACAGCACCCCCCCCCCCCCCCCCCATCACCTTAAGTGCATGGCTGGGTCTTTCCTCACAGAAAGCAGGGCCGTCCGTCCCGGAGAAGTTCAACTGCCACAGCGCGGAAGGTCAGGAACATTAGCTCCATTTACATCTGAGCCGGCCTCCCCCCCCCCCCCCCCCACACCCTGGCCTCGATCTTCAGTGACGCACATGTGGGAGCAGGCGAAAGCACGAGTGGCTCGCGGTTTATCAACGGCTCGGCGAGCGCCAGCTCTGTGCCTCCCGGTGCCCTTTTCATTTTTTTGTTTTGGTGCTAAAAGCTGTTGAGAGTTTTGCGTCATTAGGGCATCAAGACTTTAGACTTCCAGTTGATGGACCGTCCCGCTGTGGAATGACTCGTATCTAACTTAATGTCAGGTCAAATGAAATATCAAGTGTTTCTAACTAAGGACCAATTTAGAATACTATGTGAATGGACACAATTAACAATTAACTAACTACGTTAGTGTTATGTTTTTGTTACCAAATCCCATCTAAAAAAAATCAGTTCTTCTCGTGGTATTTTTTTACTCTAGCTCTCAGCCAACTGAACCTGTGCAGGTTTAAAAACTCACATATATATTGCAGCTGCTTTTTAAAATGTAACAGCGTTAAACAAGCGTTAAACAAGCTTAATTAATTTAATAGTTTGGAACTGAATGTTCAATTAGTGTTTTTACAATAATCACTTTTTTTTTTTTTACATACTGTGTCATGTGACTTCATTCCACGGGACGACGCTCTGTAAACTGAAATAGATTTCCATTTGCTCAAATGGAGTCAAAAGGATGCAAATCCTTCTGGCGGTTTGGTCGTTTCCGATCCTGTCAAAAGCAGTTTGTCACAATACTGATAGATGGAGAGAACCCGAACCCCTCTGGTTGCTTTGAATATGTAAATGTTTAAAGAGGACTCCTGAACTTACTTTCATTTTCAAAGTAATAGCTGTGTATTAGCAGTGAGCATTTACAGCAGCAAGGTGGTTCATGTGCTGAGTGAATCAAAACAACCTCGTGCCACCCACTGTAACGTAGTGGGTGTATTTTAATGGTTTTGGACAACAATGGGTTCTATGGCACCGAGGAACACGCTTTTGGCTCCACAGACGCAGAACACCAGCAGACAATGAGGAAACACGCAGAATACCACCGGGCCAATCATTCTAATGGCTGTGACATGGCCGCGTGCTGATTGGGCCGGCTGTGTGTCACATGGCGTGTCACATGGCGTGGCACCGTACACAAAGCTGGGCTGCGGCCCATTGTTGTTTGTTGTTGACACTCGGGGGCAGGTGCCCGCGGTCACAATGCACCTACCGGCCCCACCCGCCCCTCCCCCTTTTCCAACCCCCCCCCCCCACACACACACACACACACACACATACAGCTGCACCCAGCAGATTCCGGCCCGGTTGAATCCTTTATACAAACTGTACACTGACAGCAGGACAGCAGAGAGACAAACAACCCTGGAAATGTCCCTGCGTTGGTGTCTGTGTCTCTCTCTGTCCCTCTCTCTGTCCCTCTCTCTGCGGGACCATGCGTGAAATTCACTGACTCTTTTATTTACATATTTATTTATTTCTGGTCAGCAGCAAACAATGTTGCTTGGCAACAGCAGCACCAGAGAGGCGGTGCAGTATGTGTGCATTCTGTGTCATTTTACGTGTATAAAAGCAAGAGGAGGGTCAAAGATACTGAAAAGTAGAGCAACGACACGTTGGAGGAAGTTGGTTACGAACACGTGGATGAGAGGGAGACGAAGCGGGCAGAGACTCGTCTATTTCACATTCAAAGGCTCAGACACGCACAACGAAGGCAGATCCTGGGGGGTAAACTCAGGACGACTAGAATGGCCGTCTGATATGTGTATGACGTGGCCCGACGCGCAGTGAGCAGTGCGCCCCTAGTTACCGCACATTTCTGGTGTTTATAAACTATCTCAAAGCCTCTGCTTCTCTCTCTCTCTCTGTGTTGCCTTCTGTCTTTTGGTCCTGTGCACAACTGTGTTGTCCCGAGTCCTCCGTTCTCTCTTTTTCCTGACCCACTGCCCTTTCATCTGAATCCATTTTAATTAGGGAGGGTTTTCTTTTTCTTTTAAATCTCTCTCCTTTCAGCCCCGTCTTTCATTTTTGCAGCACCATCATGGCAGTTTTTCCAGTAGTTAACACTGTCTTTATGACAAATAGAGACCTCCATGCTGTTTCAAGCACAGCTGAGTGAACATGTAGAATGTTTTTGGAGGCATTTCTTTTTTTGCAATCCCCCTTTGAGCTCATTATTGAAATTGGCAGATTGTTTGACTGACAGATGTTTCCTCTCTCTCTCTCTCTCTCTCTCTCTCTCTATTTTTGTCTACCCACATCCCCGCTTTCTCTACTTTCATCTCGGTCTCCCTCCCTTCCAACATTCTCTCGTCCTTCATCTCCTTTTCTCCCTCACACAATAAACTTCTCTACCTGTATCTCCCCTTCCTCCTTTATGCGATTCAACATCTTCTTCTCTCCTTCACCTCGCTATGCTCTCTGCAATCCTCCTTTCTCCACTTTCGACTCCCCAACCTTTCATTTTGTGTTCATTTCTTCCTCTCTCCCTCCTCTCGTAACATTTCTCGCCCTTCCACTCCGTACATCCCTCTCGACTCAGCTGTCTGAGGTCTGTGCCGCGATGTTGGTACTGGAAGTTGTCTCCCCGCTCCTCCTCCTCGCCATCCTGTTGCCGGGCTACGGTTGCCGGGCGGCGGACATACCGGAGGACACTACGTCGGAGTTCTCGGTCCGACTGTACCACCGGCTGCAGGCGGCGGGGGACCAGGAGAACATCATCTTCTCCCCGCTGAGCGTGGCTGTGGCCCTGGGGATGGTGGAGCTGGGGGCCGGCGGGGCTTCACTGGAGGAGATCCGACAGGCTTTAGGATTCAGCCACCTGCAGCCAGGTGAGAGGCACTTCCACTGGACCGGTTCACCGCAACTATCATCATCGTGGCAGGGCGAGGCTCGTTATGTCTCAATTCTGCTTTTAATAAATCATATTTGATGTTTCCATATTGTATTTTTCCCAGGCGCTGAGTTCTCTTTGCTGCAAAACCTGACGGCGGCGCTGTCAGGCAATGACTCCCACTATGTCATCAGATTCGCCAACAGCCTTTTCCTGCAGGAAGGCGTCGCCTTTAACCCGGAGTTCCTGCACCAAATGCGGAAGTACTTCCGGGCTGATGTGGAAACGGTGGACTTCGGCGAATCAGCAGCCGTGGCCGAGCAGATCAACAACTGGGTGGACAATCACACTGAGAGTGAGTCGCAGTTGGCCGGAGGAAGGGAGGAAGGGAGGAAGGGAGGGAGGGAGGGAGGGAGGGATGCAGACGAAGGGGCCGTAAAGAAAGGAGGGCGATATGAATACACAATCCCAGCGTTACTTTACACGGGGCATGGAGTTACATCGTTGTTTGATCACATGGTTAAATGCGAGATCTAAATTCACTGAGTACATCTCCAAGACTCAGTTGCACAAATGTTTACCCTCCTCCTCCTCCCAGGCAAGATCCGTGAGCTGATGTCAGCCGAGGACTTCAGCAGCGTGACCCGCCTGACCCTGGTGAACGCCGTCTACTTCAGGGGCTCCTGGAAAAACCAGTTCCGGCCAGAGAACACCAGAACCTTCTCCTTCAGCAGAGACGACGGCTCTGAAGTCCAGACGCTCATGATGTACCAACAAGGAGACTTCTACTATGGTATGGATGAGCTGTGTGTGTGTGTGTGTGTGTGCGTGCGTGTGTGCGTGTGTGCGCGCGTGTGTGTTTGTTCGTCATTTTCTGAAGCCCTTAAATTCCGTATTTCCTGGGGTTATTTAAAATGTTAATCTTAGAGCTAAAAGTATTCCTCTTTCTGCTAAAATCTTCCCTGGCACAAACTCCCCCTGGTACATCTGTTTGATTCAGTAGTGCATTTTGTTATGTCATACAATATTATTGGTACTGTGACAGTAATACATTCAGTTTAGCTGAATCCACTCTGACACTCGGTAGAATAAACTGGGGTTATTATTATACAGCTAATACATGTGTGAATCACTGCCTGTGAGTAATTGCCGTCTTCACAATCCTGAAAAGTGTTATATGTCATGGACATGTTATCAGAGTCATAATCTGGCTGCTTTGAGTTTATACTTGGCACACGACTGTTTGTACTGGAGTCCTGCAGGTTGGCCATAAAACTGTTGCATCAGACTGATCCCGGAGGGTCAGTTTTCTGCATCTAGTCAGTTTTTCTGTTTAACGTCGTGCCAAAGACGGTCACATCGGCTCCTCACCGCACTGCTACTGAAGTTGGCGCTTTTGACTTTTTGATTTTGGTGCAGTTGGTTTGTGTGCAGTGAGATTGCACTTTGCACACATCTATGTTCACAGGGTGCACACACAGGCGCTCTCACACACCCACGAGGTGTGAGTGTGCGTTTGTGTGTGCGTGCTGCAGAACCGGGACAGGTCCTCGGGGGGGGAGAATTTAAATTTTTCTTTCTTATTTTGAAGCATAATCGTAGTCGGCCCACACCCCAGCAGCGGGTAAACAGAATGCCGTTTCCCTTTAAAGCAGCTTCAGAGGGAGCATTTGTGCCAAAATTGATATAAAGTCTGGCACTGTTAATTGCTCTATAATCTCCGTCCCGCACTGCGGATACCTAAGTAAGGGAGATAAGCTCATGTTAAGAGTTAAGACCTAGTTGGACTGAGTGTAAAAGGATTTTCTCCTCTACACCAAAAAAAACCCCGCTTGATTCAAGTAAACGTTTGCTGGCTCATCTCGTTTTTTTAAATACAACGTGAGACCCGTGGCGTGTGGCACCGACACAGGCGTCGTCTCTCATCGCTGGCGTTTCCGCGTGTTTCCGCCCCACCAGGTGAGTTCAGCGACGGCTCGCAGGAGGCCGGCGGCGTGTACCAGGTGCTGGAGATGCCCTACGAGGGGGACGACATGTCCATGATGATCGTTCTGCCTCGCCAGGAGGTGCCACTGGCTTCCCTGGAGCCCATCATCAAAGCGCCCCTGCTGGAGGAGTGGGCCAACAATGTCAAGCGGCAGAAGGTGGAAGTCTACCTCCCCAGGTGTGACATGACACAACACTGCTCCAGTTTGTGACATCACTGAGCGTCACGCGTCTTTTTGTTGTGCCCAATTTACCTCAATATGCCGTGGTTACTGCATCGATCACCTACAAATCAATAACATGTTCTTGTGCTGGTTCGTACTTTATTTACCAGAATACAAAGCTCACATTGAATGTCTCTGCAGTAATTGCTTTTTCAACTTAGTTGTAGGAAGCAGCTATAATAACGACAGCAAAACACAACTTTTCCTATTCATTTGCATCCTGCATCATTGGAACTGCTTTATTAAGGTTGATATAAAATGTGTTTCTCATGCAGTGGTACTCAGCAAACATTTAGGACGGAGCAACTGTTATTCGCTATTCAACTCACATGCAGACTCACTGAAATTATGGGAGGAAGATGTTTTTTTATATTCGGCTAGTTTCAATATGTAGGTTGAAATGTTATTTAATTACCTCCACACAGTGATGGACTGAAATCTTACACTGTTGGGTTTTTCATTGAAACACAGTGATGGATAGACAAGCACTCGAGGCCTACAAACAATGGGATGACAACTTTTAACTAAGGCCACTGTGGCTATATATATATATATATATATATAATATATATATACACATTATGGCTTTGTGCCCCCCCCACCTAATCTGAATCTGGCTTTCTTGAATTCACATGTGATTCTGATTCTTTGAACCTCTGTTCAGATTCAAAGTGGAGCAGAAGATCGACCTGAGGAGCATCCTGCAGGAGCTCGGAATAAAGAACATCTTCACCAACGATGCTGATCTCTCAGCGATGACAGGTAACACACCGCTGCATTAAAAACCTTCATTCATTGGTACTTTCTGTTATTTCCCCATTGAGGCTGAAAAAATGATTTAATGAGTTAAGAAATAAGTTAATTGAAGGGTTATTGGGATCACCTGTTAGGAATTGAGATGAGCTTGGTTCATTTCCTCTCTTGGCCAGTCACGATACGACAAAGCTCTCTCTTCGGGCTTAATAACCCTTGAGGCAGCTTTTTTTTAAATGTAAATAGATACGTAATTATTTTCCACACTCCAATGCATTCTGTGGTGTTAATGTACCTTTTGTTGGATGCCATCTGCCATAAAATCTAAAAGTCGAAGAACTCTTGAAGCCTTCTGACCCGTCCTTGATGATTTTTAGCTTCCTGAGAACTAACTAGTAAATATTTTATTATGTGGTTGGAAACTGGTTCCTCAATCTTTTTTTCCCCAATCAGCTTGAATCAGTACCGCCTGAATGCAGAGTGCTAACGATGAAATATGTGACACATACCCTTTGACTATTATATTAAACACACAGAAACAAATGGAAGGATAAATACACTTCTAGAAGGATTCAGCATGAGAAGTTGATTCAATTTTTTGCTTCTTGGCTGCAGCGAAGTTGCCTCAGGTACTTTTCTCAGGTAACCAAGGTAACTGGCACGGAGTGGGCAGGTCAGAGCTGTCACATCATCTGTTAAAAATAGATCAAGAGAGAGACATATACATGCTGCAGAGGTGGAGGAGTGGAGATCTCGCGGCTTTACAAAGACAGGATTAAAGAAACACCTTGCGTCACAGTGAACAGCTTGTTCCTACTGGTCAAGTGGAGCTAGTATTATATTATGAAACACACTCTGCAGGCTGTACTGGACTTCAGAACATCTTGTACTAGATCAACATGTACTTGGAGGAAATGGTCTGTATTTGGAACGGAGGTAGATAAGAAGAAGGCTATTTTGAAAAGTTCTCAATAAACGTGACTGAACGATGCAATTCCCTTGTCTCGTGTGTGTGTGTGTGTAGATGGAAAGGACCTGTACATTGGGAAGGCTGTGCAGAAGGCTTACCTGGATGTAACTGAGGAGGGGGCGGAAGGAGCTGTTGGATCAGGTAAATTTCCACATTTCTTCTTCGTCATAGTCCCCCTTTACGGTAACATTACCACAGACTACAACTTCTTAGTGTAAATGGGTCTCTACGGCAACATCACAATCACTAAAATCTGCCCCCATCTGTCAGAGAATAACTGTGGTGTCTGTTTCCCTGGTTCCCTCGCTCTCTTTCAGGTATGATCGCTCTGACCAGGACCCTGGTGCTGTATCCGCAGGTCATGGCTGATCATCCGTTCTTCTTTGTCATCAGAAACCGGAAGACAGGTGTGTGTGTGTGTGTGTGTGTGTGTGTGTGTGTGTGTGTGTGTGTGTGTGTGTGTGTGTGTGTGTGTGTGTGTGTGTGTGTGTGTGTGTCTGTGCATATCAATGTGCCTCAGATGAGCCGTATGTGTGTTGTGGCCTGACATTCTATCCTTCCCGTCCTTTCCCTTAGGGTCCATCCTCTTCATGGGCAGGGTCATGACCCCTGAAGTCATCGAGCCCAACGACCACGACTTTGACTCCATGTAACCGCTGTGGAGCTCACTCGAGATCCTGACGTCATAAACGCTACCTATCCTCTATCGCCATCTTCAGCTGTGTTTTATACTCTTTCAAATATATATATATATATACAAACTGAATAGTATACAATACATTATATATTGAAATATGACATACGGCATTTGTGTTTTGATACTGGAAGCTTTAAACTCCTGGATTCAGACATGCAGGACAAGGGCGCTGTACATATTCTCCGGTGTGGTTTGTTTATGAGAAGAAGAGAGGAAGGACACACGATATGTAATCCGCGCACAACCCCTTTAAGTTCAGCAGCTTTGCGCTCACTTAAGCCGACACATGATGCACAAAAACAATATTCTCTCTACTTCTAAAATATTTACTCTTTCTTACTCCAGATGCAGTATGTGCACACTGTAGGTTTCACACTAATGATATACCAATACGTTTGACATTGTGTTATATGAATATCCATAATATATATACTCCGTATTTATTGCAGAATATGTGCAAACATTTCGTCTCAACATAATGAATCTTGGTACTATATCTGTTCCAGACAAAATTCTAAGTTTTACACGGGCACATGGCTAAACTGCTGCTGTACTAATATGCCTTATCATATCTCAGTGGTTGAATAAGGCCCAGATGTGCATCACAGAGGTGAACAGAGGTGACTGCGTAACTAAGGCGGGTTGCTATGGAGACGGACTGAAGCATGCAGGCACACTGAAAAAGATCTGCTGCACTGTATTGGATGTACATCCAGGGAGAAACACCAGCTGTATTCAGTCTTCTACTCAATAAAAACATGGATGTGTTCCCATTAAAAAAGACTCTTTCTCTATGTGTGTAGGTTGTGTTTAGGTGGCTAAAGACATATATGCTATATATAGTATATTTAAGGGCAGTACAGTTTGGGATGCCTTTAATCTGAAATATTTTAAATTGCAGATTTACTGCGATTTGAAACACATGCCATACTTGAGGAGTTTATGAAACCATTTTAATAAAAAGTCCCTTACATTTTCTGTGCTGGAATATATAATAGACTTTATGTAAGGCTGGCTAATTTAGTTGAAAATCCAACCTCAGGGCAGAAGTTAGCTATTCAACCGTAACCTCCGCTTCCAAGGGCAGACTATATCCTGCCAAGGAACATTGTAGTGGTTTCAGGCCTGTGGCATCACCTAGCTACCACACACACACACACACACACACACACACACACACACACACACACACACACACACACACACACACACACACACACACACACACACACACACACACACACACACGACAACCGATTATATCACTGGGCTATGAAAGGATATTCTGTGACCAAAGACGAATGAGATGTATGTTGATTGTGATAAGGAGATTTACTTGAGTTTTTTAATGTTTGTTAAAGTAGTATTTTGTCTTGATGCATCTTAGGTAAATAAAAGCATCATGAAGAACATCTGATGTAGCTCATATCTTGTGAGCGTAATATTCCCAATAGTGAGCAACAAACTAAAGTAATATAGAATACTACACACACAAAAAAAAACTTGATGTGTATCCGCAAATAAGCTTTAATACTTACATCTGTAACAGATGTTCCCTGCCTGCTATTAGTGAGCGTTAGTGCTCTGTGATAAATACAAATTCCACAAAAAGATGCTTTGATGAATTAGGTTTGATGCTGTGAGCAAGCCACCGTCCTTATCTTCAGTCGCTGTTTAAAGAACAGTAATTATGGATGACATGTTTGTCACACAAGATGAAACAGATCGTGAAGACACAGAACAAGGGAAACGACACGTAATTCAAATGACAACTCACTTGTCAAATATCCAGCAAAGGCAATAGCTCTGCTCAACACAAGTTTGTAGGATGTGAATCATTTCCACCGTCCCTGTAGTACCGGGAGATTTAATTTACCTTCATGAAATATCTAACAGCTTTTTCATCTGCTCAGTGCGCACAGTGTGTGTGTTCAGTGTCGCAATATCGTAAACACACCCAGCTGCATTGTTGAGGTGACGACAGGACGTTATGATCCAAATGACTTTGAACTGCAGGTAAAGCTGTGCCTTATTTCTTCGTGCTACTCAATATCGGAATCAACAAATGTATGTATTCAACAATGTATTCTTTTAAAGTGAGTCTGGCCCATACAACCTTTTTCAGAACCAAGTTAGTGTTCTGAAATATATAATATATATAATATAATATTGGATTAAATCAAATTCCGACAAAATGAAGAAAGGCGGAACAATTGAGTTGAGAAGGGACAAAACTAGAGACAGGAGAGGACGTCGAAGGAGACTGTAAGATGAAATTGATGAAAATAACAGCATATTGTAAAAATCTTAAATGCCACTTAATCTGAGAGATGACACAAAACCAGATCTTAGTCCCCCCCTCCCCCTCCCCCTGTGGTCACTTTTATTTAAAATAACTGAGCTGTGGCAGTTTACTCGTTCAAAAGCGGCCGGCGTCAGTTTCACCTCTCCTGTATCATACGCCTGAACACTGTTGCCAGGCAACCAGCGACCGGTCAGGGCCCCACACCGGCCAGTCTCCCCGAGCCGGAGCACACAGGAACGCAAAACTTTCTCCCTGTGAATACTAGAAGAACAAAGGGGACACCAGAGGGCTCCATGGGTAAGAGCTGCAGTCTGAACCCAGCCGTTCACCATGTGTTGAAGAGGAATTATCCGAAGACGATTGGGACATGTCAGAAAGGTAAGCCAACGGCGATATCGTGTTCAGCCGCAGTGTGTTGTTTGGCGTTACGTTGTCAGGCTGAAGAGACGACAGGGGCCGGTTGCACTTCAATGCCCCCCGCCCATCATGTCAGCTAATATACAACCTCTACCTGGAGGCTAGCTAATGTTAAGCTAAAACCTCTCATCTTTTCAATGTTATTTAAAATTACATTTTCAACTTTTATACTGTAGTAAAGGATATAGCTCATCATTAAATGCAGCATCAACGATAGAGGCGTGTGTGTGTGTGTCCAGCAGTCCCCCACACCGCGACTATTATAAAATAATAGCACCTGCTCAGGTGTCCGCTGCTGTCATGGCAACGGGTCCTAATCTGCATTGTCAGGCCCAGTTCAACGGTAACTCTAACCACTCGGCCGGTGGTCAGGGTTTCAGGACACACCAGGGCTTACATTACGAAAAGACAGCTGGCCGAAGATGTGATAATGTCCTGCATCAGCCTCTCTCTCTCTCTCTCTCTCTCTCTCTCTCTCAGCTCCTCAGGTGTGAACACTCTCAGCGGCAGTTTCCCCAAATCCCATTCATCCCAGTACTCTGAATTTGGGGCTACACACACACCTCTCTCTGTGGACCAGAGTCCTGATTCTGGACTCGTATCCACACCTGTGAGTGGATCACACACTCTCTGTTTGACACACACACACACACACACACTATAACCCGGTAAGCCTTCATTGCTGCTGTCCTCAAGTCATTTGTGCTCCTTATCCTCCCTTCGCAGCTGTAGGTCTGACTCTTTCATCTTCTTGCACCTCTCCCGTGTCCTCCCCCTTCTCTTCATCTTCCAGTCCTTCCATTTCAGCCGTCATCCCTTATCCAATTGGTCGTCCCTGAGCTGAACCTAATATTCCCGCTCTCTTTGCTCTTTCTGTTTTACCCCGAGGCCTCTCGCCTGGATTGTTACGCTGAATGACTATTTGAACAAAGAGAGATCAAAAAATGACTTCTCAACCAAATCCACCCTATGATCCCAGCAGAGATCTTTTTTTTGTGGCTAAATGTACTTTAAAGGTGTATTTCTTAGAAATTCTGCAAAGGGGCATCTACAGTTGAAAATAGATATTTACCTCAGCATGCTGTCATCAGGTGTTGAATAGCGAGAGCTGGTTTAACTACCTGGCAGCATTTCTTTTGTTGAAGAGAGGCGGTGAGGGGGAGCGGGGTCATTACCTGTAACAGGGGAAGGTGTAAAGTTACCGGGGAAAAGAACGAGATTATTGTAGACGGGTTTAAAAGGTCACGACGGAAGCACAGTGGAGGAACAACAGACAACAAACCTGCTCCATTGTGTTTAATTACGAGGTTAGAATTGCTGTTTACTGCGACAAACACAAACACTTTCTCATTGAGTTGTGTGAAAGTGGCGGGTCGATCCGCTTTCTGAATGTAGAAGATCTGTAACAGCAGAAATACGGGCGTTGCACGCTTTCACCTGGTTAATGGTCTAAGAAATGACCCATTGATTATTTTTTTTTAACCATTTAGTAACTGCTTGCAGAGGGAATCCAGCTTATATTGCACTAATGGGAATCTGTGGCAGATAAAGCTTCAGTGCGGCTCCTGCTCTCCCAATCAGCTTCATACGAGAAGGTCCAAATGTCCCTGTGTGTGCATCCCCCCCCCCCCGTCACACCTCACAGATCAATAGAGGTTTTTCCGTCGTTCATCCTGCTCTCTGCTTCTTTTTCTGGCAGCTCCCATCGAGGCGGTTCAGGTTCGTGTCGTGGAATGGCCTGGAGCAGTGTGATGTCACGGGTGACCAGCTGACCTGCCCCAGGGTCCGAGAAGGTCTGAATCAGAGTAAATCACTTTTGCTATCACTGAATTTTGGTTCACAAAGTGTAGTGTTTTTTGAGGGTTGTGGAGTAAAACAAGCATTCATTTGATAGTTGGACTTGATGCTGCAGCGAGTGGCATCACTGAATCTCCACTGATAACTGTTGAAACTGCAATACTCATTAGATAATAACACAGAAGATAATAACACAGCCATTGTAATGACGCTTTTATTTTTTTGCCAATGTCATCATGACAGGGCCTTCAGAAGAGGAGCTGTTTCTAAGAGAGGGGGATTACATCTGTTTGGAGAGAGGGAGGCGAAGCAGGAGGAGAGAGGAGGAAGGACAGAGATGGGAGGATAGACTGCAAGAGAATTGGGAAAACTGCCTGGTAAGTCCGCAGTCATTGTTTGTCCACAACGACAATCGAGTTGAACGGGTGAAACTACAGAGACAAGAGTGAGAGGAAGAGCTGGACTGCCTCACAAACCAGGCATGGATCCTCTCTGTGTCTGGAAAGCCAGCACAAATGCAAAGGACACCATTTGGCAGGGAAATGGGAAGCAGTTTGTGGAAGGTAGAGGTCGATTGGTGGAAACAATGGTTTCCAAAGGACGAGGGGGGGGGGGGGGGGGGAGTCAGCAAGGGGGCCCAGCACAACAACCGAGCAGGCGACAGAATGAATGCTGGGAGTTGGCGGGCGTTGTGACGGAGGCAGAGAGACAAGAACTCTCACGGTTTCATTTCCCGGCGCGTCTCTTCTCAGGAGTTAAATCTGTCCTACCAGGACTTGGGGGACCCCTTCCAGCAAGAGAATTTCCTGCGGATCCTCCGTCGGTTGATCCGGGTGGAGAAACTACAACTGGTGGACAACTCCCTCGCCAACCTGAGTTCCGTGCTGCTGCCACGGTACGCAACCACGCTACCCAAGATGCACCGCGCCTCCCCCCCCGGCTTCCTCTGCTGCAGTCGAAAGCTTCTCCTTCATCCAATTAAAATGTCCCTGTGTGCATCAACCCGTTAGGTTAAAAACGTCATGGAAAGAAAAGTTTAGATATGTTAGGTGAAATAAAACGTCGTTGATTTAAATGAATGTTGCGTGCTTCCTGTGGCCAGGTGCAGGATGCTCAACCTGCACCGCAACCACCTGGCGTGTCTGCGTCAGCTGCCAAAGCTCCCGGCGGTGGAGCACCTGTGTCTGTCCGAGAACGCCGTCGGCTCCCTGGGAGGTCTGGCGGCCCTGAGGAACGGCCCGCTCCGCTCCCTGAACCTGACCCGCAACCCGGTGACCTTCACCCGGGACTACCGTGCGCGGTGAGGGGGGGGGGGGCGGGAAGGAAGGACGGGGCGGCGTCACAGCGAGGGACGAGAAATGTTTTTTTTTTTTTAAGTTCTCTCCTTCTGCTTCTGTCGTTGTACAGCGTCTTCCTCTGTTTGCCAAAGCTTGAGGTCCTGGATGGAATCCCCAAACTGCCAGAAGACTCTCGACCCACCAGACTACAGTTCCCAGAAAGCACCAGGATGTGCAACATTTTATGACCCTCTCAGTCGGCTGAAGCGCTGGTCAACAAAGCGAGGTCAAGCTGTTGATATGCTCCAAAGCAATGCAAAAATACGTTTTATACACATCTGTCTTTTTATCATTATTAAGACCTTTGTAATCGTAATCTTTTTACACATCATATCTACATGTTTTGATAATAAATAGAAAATACCATGAATCCTCTCAGTGGTGTTTTTCCTCCATTCTGGCTGCAGCACAGAGACCAAACTTGCTCTTTGATTGAGGAATAATCTGATTGGCTCATGACTCATCTCCAGCAGTCTCTCAGGACTCTGCTGAGTCAACACACTCTCACTCCTCCATCTGCTTCGGACCCAACGTACATAGGGGATGTTTTCTGCTTTGATGCGATGGTCCTGCAGAGCAGAGACGCATCACACAGATCTATAATGTAGATTATTTTACAGAGTCAATAGTTTCTAACCACTTTTATCCTTTATAGCGTTCATGAATACAAGAGGACTAACAGGACATCCGCTATCAAGGCTTATCAAACATTCAGAGGTCCAGAATCCCTTTGGATAATGGCCTTGTGTGTCCTTTGACTGACTGCAATGACCCATGAGCTGCATGTCTGACACACACACACACACACACACACAAAAGAGATGCTCACTCTTGACCTCCCTGTTAAATTTCGTGTTGCGGCACACACCAGGCGGGTTGGATTATCGGACATCGTCTTCTGATGCACATCACAGACAGAGAGAGAGAGAGAGAGAGAGAGAGAACAAAAATAACAAAACAACAACGAGAATACGCCCCTTGCTGGTGACAGTGTGACACTACAACGTGCCAAGTAAATAAAAAATGAGCTGATTCGACTCTATTTTCGACTTTGTTCTCCACCGACACAAGAACAGGGCCCGGCCCTTCCTATAGGCCCCCAGGGCGACCACCGCAGGAGTGTGAAAATGAATATAATAATATCTCAAAGAACCATTTTATATCCCAATAAACCATGTAAAAAACATGTAGAACCATCCAATTGATCAAATGGTTCTTAAGAAGGTGACAGTTCTTCGTAGAACCTAGAGCCTTTTAAGATTTAAGAACCTCAATTTTTTTTTAAACACTTGGAAAATACAGATATTAAACTGTAAGAGACGTTTAATGATCGTTTAGTTTTGTTTCACCTTCCACAACGTGGGGGCATAGTATAAACCCCGCTGTGCACTTCCTCTCCTGGTCCGGCTCGGGTGACTGTGCTTCGTCGGGTGACACACACACACACACACACACAGTATGCAGATTTCTCTCTAACAAGCACACAGCCAGGCACAGACTGCTAGTTTGATGCCTCATTGGGATTCGTTTCAGTGTGGCCGATTGTTTGTGAGATTGCGTGTTATATTTGTGTGTGTGTGTGTTGGAGATGGAACTTCAGTGTGCAGCTGATGTGCGAGGGATCATTACTGCTGCAGAGACGGTATAATGAGCTCTCTGGATCAGCACAAAGAAAAGCTGCTCGTCTACTGTTATTTTTTGGAGATGTCATCGCTTATCTCTGCTGCACATTTTGAGGCTCTGATCTCTCCTGCTATGGCACAAAAAAAAAAAATCGCAGAGCAGTTTGGGTTAATTTTCCCCATAAAGTGGGCGGCTCAAACAGCCCACAGCTTCAGCTTTCAAGTAAAGGCTGCGCTGGTGTTAAACGGAAGATGTGTGAATTGGCCTCAAGATACTCGGGCTGGAGGCCCGGACGTGTTCAAATGAGTCATGCCGGGTAATTCACCCGCAAAGGGATGACTGGGAGAGAGAGAGAGAGAGAGAGAGAGAGAGGGGGGGGGGGGGGAATGTGGAGGAATTATTTCTCTAGTCACTGTAAAGGGAAAAAGTCCAAAATAGCCTGCCTCTCCCTGTGGCCGGCTATTAGCACAGTAATGAGACACCTGTTCCTCTCGCACTCCTCCAGCACGCCACAGACCCCCCCGGGAAACGCACTGTAGCAGAGGGATGATGATGATGATCACGATGGAGGGGGCGGAAAGAGCGAGGGAGGAGACGGAGAGAAAGCAGGAAGGATGAGAGGAGAAGACGATTTGATGGAGACCGGGTGCCAGGGACGTATGGTTTTTATTACAGGCTGCTCGGCTCACTCACTCAACCCGCCTCTCGGTGGATTTGTCATTTCATCCCAATTTGTCGGTTCGTTTCCCACGTGAGCGAGTTTACAGACAATGGTCTCACCTCGCTGGAGGGTAAAGAACGGAAAGGGAGAGGATTCAGACTTGGGACGATGGCGGCCTGCAGTGAACACGTGACCAACAGAGCAGCCAGGACACAATGAATTTTTGTATGTGTATATATATATATATATATATAAAATAAATATTCCCCATTGTGCTTGATACAAATGTATGATAATCTTGACTCTGATACGATAAGAGGCCTCGTCGACTGCAGACCCAAATATAGCGAACTGAACATGGGTCTGAAGACAAACAGGGTAAAATATTTGTAAATATACATAGATCTATATAATGTTTATAAAAGAGCATTAACTGTGTTGTATCTGATAATATTGAATCAATCTTAATTCAAACTAAGCTATTCTGCTGTTATAGAAAATCAATTGAATGGACTATTTCTTAAATTTCATTTTAAAAGTGGAAGATGGTGATGGAGAAAAAAACACTAGTGGTTACACCTAACAAATACCTTGCTGTCATAGTATTAACCTCATGTGCATGTTCAGGTAGATTCCCCCTTTCACAATATAGAGCGAATACTGGCAACTTCAAATTACATCACAACAAATCCTTTGACATCTTTATTCCACAGACTCCATTTAGCTGGCACTCGAGGTTTAATGCAATCAAAATCCCACTTTATGTATCAAATATAACTAGTGGGAAAATTGAAAACTTAGTCAGTATTTTCTTTGCTATACATTGCACAGTAGAAAAAAGATTTGGCAGGAAACCGCATTATATTTGTGAGTTGTGTTCACAACAGCAGTCGACATTAAACCTCTATTTAAGGCTACGCTGATGCAACTTGCACACCCTCATCTCTCCTGTCCTATTAAAAATGTTTTTTTCCCCCCAATGTAAAATGACCAAGAGCTATATTGTGTTTCCAAGAACAGAAAAGCAAGGGTCAGTGTGACACTTTCAGCACACGACGGCTTCACCAGAAACGTCTCTTTGACTGGCGACATCCAGTGAAATTACTCCCATGATTGCTTCAGATAGCCGGTAAAAGCCGTGATGACACAAACTAGTTCAGTCGGGGGAAAAAGAAAAATGAGCTGCGTTTCTTTTTTCCTTACGATTGTCAAAATAAATAACAGAAACGACTGGATCGATTGGAATGCAAGATTAAAAGTTGAGCTCTATAAAGTATACAGCTGTTTGCATAAAGATGCAACATATATTGCATACATATAAAAAGGCCTGAACATGAGGAGATCAGAATAACATAACTTATCTTTGCTTTCCTTACACACACACACACACACACACACACACTGAAATGGTAGAAAAACATTCTCTGTCTTACTGCTCTTAAAAAATAAAAATAAAAAACTGAACCAGGCAATCAGGTAGACAGAAATGCATGTGAACAAACGGAGAAAAAAAAAATACAGTACACATCCGCCCGACAAATTCTGTCCGTTTCCGCAGCGAAAGAGACTCTGTTCCCTCCCCACAGGGTTCGCAAAGGCATCCTATCTTCTGGAAATAAAATCCCAATTTTCCTGACTGGAATTCTGAAAGGATGGCTGGTTTTATTCCTTCAGGGGAAACCAGGGAAAGAAAGACGCGACCAAACGCACCGCGAATGGTCGCGGTCCGCGTCCGTCCTACATCTCCGCCCTCCGGTTGGTTCCCTTGTCTCGACCCGCCTCGTCCGCCTCCATCTCCTCGTCTTCCTCTTCGTAGTTCTCTTCCTGGTTGTTCTCTGCCTCGTTGTTGTGACGGGGCTCCTGTCTCGGACCCTCCTGCGTTTTTACGTCGGCCTGGAGCACGTCACAAGCAGACAATAAGAACCTTTTCATCATGTCCCATTTATCACGTTAGGAGCAAAGTATACCTTTCATAAAAGGCTTTTATTCTTTTGTAAATAAACACAGAGTTCAAGAAACAGACCGAGTTTGCTGCAGTGGTTGAATAACGCTGAATGAGGAATAAGCGCGAATGGGAACAAATTCCAGAGAAACATAATGTAATTGTTTCCATCCCAGCAGGTTAAAAGAAGCGAGTGGGCTGAGGACCTTGCAGTGTTCCTGGCTGAAAATATTACATATATATAAATAAAACTCACTCAGCAGGGATTAGGGATACATCAGTTGGGCTGGTGATCATCATTAATCTTGTATATTACTCCTATATATCATAAATATCAAGATCGAACCAGCGGTTGTCAAAAATCATGCAGACAAGTAAATACTTGAGTCATAAAAAATTTTGGGCTTTTAAATTTAAAAGAATTCCTCTCTTCTATTTGTATGAAATAAGCCAAGCCCGGCTGGTGACCCGAAACGCTCGTCTCGATATCTGATCTCCCTCATTCCACCTGGACGTGGGAGGCAAGGAGAGGTTCAACTTACAGAGACAACACACACACACACACACACACGTACACACACGCTTATCCAGTTTGGGATGAGGAAATAAAACTCACTGATAGCTAAACATCCTCTGACTTTGGTTCCCAGAAGAATAACCCACCTGTTCTATAATCTCCTCGTTATAGGGATCCTCTCCTTCCTCCACCACCTCCTCCTCCTCCTTCTCTCTCCTTTGTCCAGCGGCTATGTCCTCCTGGACCTTCAGGACACCAAGAATGAGAAGAGAGAATTACACACAAAAAAACAGCCTCGTCACGCCTCGTCACATGTACGCAGTGTCACGTACGTCGTCCTCTCCTCCCTCCTGGTACTGGTCATCCAGCGTGTCTTCTTGCTGATCGGGGTTTCCGGCCATCTGAGCATACAAACGTTGTTTAAAGACTGCCTGAAGATCATTTATTTCATCTCTTTTTTTTTATCTCTTCTCCCGTGTCTCTCTCATCATGCGTGTTTCCACGCCGACCACCTCGCTCACCACTAGTTCCTCCTCCACGGCAGGTCGTTCGGGCCTTGAGTGGGCGTCTTTGTGCTGGGCTGGTGCCACCGGCTCCTCTTCCTCCTCCTCCACCGGCTCCTCCTCCTCCTCCTCCTCCTTCTCCACCTGTGCGACCCTGTGCTGCGGCCGATCGTCCTCGGCCTCCTCAAACTCGTCCTCTCCCTGGTTGTTGGGGTCGTCCTCAGGGTCCAGCTCTCCAGCCCCCTGCAGAAAGTAAAAGGACACCGAAATCAAAGTAAACAAGAGGTGCAATAGTATTGGTAATAGTGTGTTAATATTAGCTCAAGATATGGTGCAAGTTAGGACAAAAAGCATGCAAGGAGGCAGAAGTGAGGAGGATTCATGACTGAAAATGTTGGCGGATCCAACTGACTTTGCAGTTACTGCACTCTAATGATGCTGGTTGGTATTCAGAAGCTTTAACAGCTCACTGCAGTGTCGGGGAAGTGGAAGATGGATAGTGGAAGATGGATAGTGGGGAGAAGAGCGCCGGGGGACGAAAGCGCCGATTCGCTGACGGACGGACGGATGGCCGAATGGGCGTGTGGGTCACATGATGCACTGGTGTGGAGCGTGAAAGGACGTCGAGTTGGTGAGCTAACAGACGGACGGGCACACGGTCACCTGCTTGTGTGGCGGCACTCTGTGATCCTCCTCTTGATTCTCCTCCTCCATCACGTGAGCGTCTGTTAACGGAACAGAAATAATTCCCCCCCCGTGAGCACATTTCATAATGATGCACAGTATTCTAAAGTATCAGACTGGGTTTTATTTTACCGGTGTACTTCTCATCTCACCTTCTTCATCGCCAGCGTGCCGGTCCTCTTCTCCTTGAACAATATCATTGTCCATATTCTCATACTCGGCCCTTTTCCTGATGACAGCAAACACAGGACGGGCCGATTAGAGCGAACGCGCTACCAGCTTCATCTGAACATTGATATTAACGTTGCTTTTTGGGCGGCGTTCTTTCGAGTTATTGAAAGACACAGAATGTCATTTGGTGAAACTGTATTGCGTTTCTGCACATACACATGAAAAATGGGTCTGTCCGCCCCCCAAAACAGTGAATTGTAACTTTCAGTCTGCAAGAGGTCTATCCATGCAAGGCTAGTCTCGTTAAGATAGTAAATGGAGCAATCTCCTTCTGCACCATTTGATCCGATCTGATATCTGACCTTTGGTGCTCGTCTCTCAGCAGCTGCTCCCGCCGGTCGGCCTCGCGGTGCTGCTGCTGCTCCCGCTCCTCTTCTTGCCTCAGCCTCTGCTCCCTCTCCTTCACCACCTTGTCCCTCTGGACCTTCAGGGCCTCCTGGTGCACCTGCATCTGCCTGCGCTCCTCGGACCTCTGAGCCTCCAGCCGCTGCTGCTCCTGCTGCTGCTCGTAGGCCGACTTCACCCGCTCCACCTGGGCGTCCGGCTCCTGCTCCCCCGGGTGGGGGCCCTTTTTGAGAAAACAAATAAATGCAAAATACCGCCATGTAGAGAAAGAATAAAGAAGCTAATTTGAGAAATGAATGCGAAGACAAGGTATAATTCATCCTTTGGGAAATTTTAATAGATGAAAATTATAGCGTAAAAACAATGAACACATAACGAGCAAGATGCCATTTAACCAAGACGTAAATAACTGAGGAAATGTTGTAATTAGTTTAAATTCCTCCGGGATTCAGGAGAACACTTCAATTTGAGCAGAAGATGCATACCCGGTATAACAAGAACACACCGTTTGTGTTTTTAGTTTAAACCACAACGCCTGTATTCCAGTCACTTTCCATTAGTAACAAAGACATAGAAAATCAAAGGCAGTTCAAGGCCTTTCTTTTTAACCCTGTTTGGATTTAAGTTAGTAGTCTGCCCCAGTTCTAACCGGTTGGGGCTGGCGTCTCTGTCGGTCCAGTGCGTTCTCATCCGGCTGTTCCGGTTCTTCCTCCTCCTCCTCTTCCTCCTCCTGCCGTTCGTCCTGCGGTTGGTCCGGATCCTCCTCCAGCTTCTGAGGCTGTCCTGCTTGAGCCATCTCCTCCTCTGCCAGCTCCCTCCTCCTCTCAGCCTCGCCCTCCTCCTCGCGGTCGGACACAGTCTGCTGGGATGCGGTGGGGTGGGTCTTGCTCTCGTCCTCGGCAGGCATCACCTCCTCTTGATGGGCCAACTGAGCAACAAGAGAAATGGTAATCAGATGGGCGTGTTTTGCCATTTGGGTTGATCACTGTAAATAAATAATAACATGGATCCCACATTACCCTGGACTCCGTGTCATGGTGGAGCCGAGGATCGTTCTCTTGCGCATGTTCCAGGTTTGTGGCCTTTTGGGCTTCGTGAATATGGGACTCTGGTGCTGTGGCGGCTGCTTGTGGCCGCTGGGGGGCGGGGTTTTGTTCTGGCGGTCTCAGATTTGGCGCCCTGTTCAGGGACTCCCTCATCTTCTTGTATTCCTCCAACTGCGCCTAAAGGGATGAAAATGATTTTAACACAAACCCGTTTTAAGGTTTTGCAACAACCTCAAATTAGCAAAATAAAAGTGATAAAATACAGAAAGATCTATAACATGATTTAGCCACCTATGCATCGGGAAAAAAGAATGTATACATTTTGACATGATTTCCAGTTCCCATTAAAGGACACCATCCTTCAGACAGAGACCAGAGGGTTACATTTAGAATAAATCTTGCTCACTACCCCCCCTCTCTCTTTCTCCTGCTCCACTCACTCTACGATGTCTTTCTGGCTGATTGACTTGAACGTGCTTTCCGTGTACTGCCCTGACAGCGCTAAATAAAACAAACCCCTGGAGTGATAGAAAGAGTTAAGTGTGTGTGTGTGTGTGTGTGTGTGTGTCCAACCAGACGCACTGATGGAAAGCAGGACAGGCTTTAAAATAAATTAGCAAAATGCAGACAGACAGAAAAAGAGAGAGAGAGAGGAAAAGAGAGGACAGCGAGTGAGTATCCATCAGTGCAGAGCGAGAGGAGGAAAGCATCGCAAACAAATGAGCAGAGCATATTCAATAAACCATTCAGGCATTTCAAAGGTCGATCTTGGGGCGAAACAGCAAAAATCGTATCTAATTACCCCAAAAAACAAGCGAAAAAATATTTTTTTCTGCCCTACTGGGGATTAGACTGTCAGCTAAAATGATCAATTAGATCTTTTATTAGGAAGGTCAAAGCTAAAGGTCGAAGGCAGGCTTTGATCAGCTCATTCGGATTATTGACAAACCGTACAGCAGAAGCACCGTCCGTGCTCCTCACCTGTCCGTTTCGCTCCACTGGCCCCGCCCATGTCTCTGTAGCTTCACCGCTAACATTCTATATGTCAATATCTCACCTAGGGCCTTTGATTTTCGCCAGCCAATAACATTCGCAACACTTGATGGGACCAAAGCTATGCGCGGAACAACAGACTTGCGATTACGCAGCAATCCAGCATTAATCAGCTGCTGTGTTCAGCGACTGGAACAAACAACAACAAGGAGGCTCCTTAACAACCGCTCAGCCGTCCTACCTGAGCTGCAGCCAGCGCACTCTTGTGGTCTTCCAGTGTCAGTGCGAGCTGGCTGTGGGACGTCTTCAGGTCCTGATGCTGAACCTGGACAAACAAGTGCAACCAAAAAAGATCAGACAAACCTCTACATGCCCAAAATATTTGATTTTAAAGAAAAAATGTAAGATATGACACGTATTTATTTCAGAGCAAAAAGCACACACTGTATGAAGAGGTTTACTCACGTGCTCGTCCTGCAGCTGTATGTGAATGTCATGGTGGGCTTTCCTCAGCTGCTTATTTTCCTCTCTCAGGTTGTATACATTATCTTCCATCACAAACAGAAAACACATGAATGGAAAGCATGCAACTCAACAGGAAGCACAGGAAGGAAGAATTCTTACTTCAAAACATTTGCAAAAATAATGTAAGCCATGTGTTTTTTGTTTCTTTTTTCCCCCTCATGATTATGTTATCAAAACCTGTTTCTTCTGGTCAGTTAATCAATTAATATTCCTTCTAACAGCACTGACCACAGAGTAAATATCTAATTACGTTATGCAAATTGAGCTTAACTTGAGCTAAGTTTAAGGCTTGAAGCGGATGAAATATATATATATCTCTTTTCTTTTTTTAGGTGACAGGTTTAGAGGTTTCCAGAGAGAAAGTTGTATCCAGTAAACCAGTAACAGTTTAGAAAAAAGCCCAATAAAACGCTAACAGCTCATAAAATAAAATATAGACGCATCCCAAAATAAAAAAATAATAATCGTTAATTCCCACTGAAAGGTTTTATACTACCAAACAGTTCATAGAGTCTAAAAATGAGCACTTACACTACGTCAAACAGGCAGTATCCTATAAAAGAAATCCCTAATAATGGCCCCACTACAAAAGGGACACATTGCATTAGTGTGCGGCCGCCGGTACCTTTGAGGTGGGAGATTTCCGCCTCTTTGCCCTGCTGCACTTTCTCGTAGTGCTCTTTGTGTTCGTCGAGCAGCCGGTTGTGGTCCTCGCTCTGGACTTGGTGCTGCTCCTGCAGATCATAAAACTGCTTCTTCAGGTCCTCGTGCTGGTTCTGTGGGAGAAAGGAGACAACTGCCATCACACGATGATACAATAAAGCAGACGTAGATTTAGTCCCAAGGAGAGGGAGGACATAGTGCGCATACCTTTAGCACCTGATGTTGCACTTGTAGGGAGCTGAACCTGTTGCTGGAGTCTTGCTGTTTGAGCGTACAGAGAAAAAAGATATGAACAGCTTTCTTACTCCTGCTGTTGTTGGGGACGGTTTAACTAGTATAGCAGAGGCGGTCCAGCAAAGCACTGAGTCCAAATCAGAAGTTTACACAAGAAACGTGATAGATGAGTGGAAACGTACCTTCTCCTTGTTCAGTGACTGTTGTGTATCAAGTTTGTAAACCTGATAATCTAGAAAACAGAAAAGTTTGACCTTCAACCAGATGGAAAATTATCTTGAATTATCTTGATAAACGTTTTTGATGGAAAAAAGTTATGATGACACAATGGTGGCAATTCATGAGCTTCATTCTGATGCCTTGTAGATTAAAAAAACGCTTGTTCTTTTACACAGCTCAACTACTGGAAGTGATTAAGTCAGAGTTACCCTTATTTCTATTACTTTGCATATTATGTCAAAAGATGACTGAATAATAACCTCACCACTATGCACCATAGTTTACTAAACTGTAGTCTAATATTATTAGAAAGCCTCTTTCAAAAAGGAGATATATTCCTCAAGGGTCAGATGTAAATAGATGATATTTCTCACCTTCTTTGGCCTTTTTGTGCTCCAACCTCTCCTTCTGGAGAGACTTCTCTAACCTGGAGCGGTGCTCGTACACCACTTATGTAAACACATGTATAAACAGATGGAGAGAGGGGGGGGGGGGGGGGACACAAAAGGTGCAGTGTTTAGTCAGTCTGTAACACAATAAGTGTGCCCACAAAAAGGCCGAAACATTCTGCTTCGAGGGACGAGCGGTTTGTTCTAGATGTGGGAGCCAGGTGTGATATTTATTCAACCACGCCGCGACCTCAGGACAGAAGGCTGTGGTATTCCTCACAACGCTGTTGCTCAACAGGTATTTACAAATACTACTGGTTTGGTTCAGCGCCAGTGGCTTAGTTTTGGTAAGTCATTTTGAACCGTTTGATAGATCTAAAAGTCCCCTCAGTAAACAGTAACAGTAAGTATTTACTGATGGTAGTACCTCGGCTAATACCTTCTTGCATTCGCTTGTTATCTGAGATGTTTTCTGGTGATAGCCGAATATCAAATCATCGAAGAAATGCAACGCTTTAACTGTTGCATTAAAAACAGGCAATTCCCTCGTCACAATTAGTCATCGTGGGCAGCGTCCCCACAGTGTGAAATTGTCCTAGGGCGTCGCATTCTGTAACAATATATGTGCCAAGAGACAATTATAGGGACTCCCATTAACGCTTTGGTTGTAAATAATTGCAAATGCATCTTATTTAAAAAATAATAATATATAAAACAGTATAAAAAGGATTGTACAGAGAAATCTGTTCTTTTTGCAGAAGGGAGGGAGAGGGGGGGGGGGGTCTAACTGATGATGTGGCTGTTCCTTCTCCTGAGAGCCAACTCAACAGATTCCAGGATAAACGGTTCGACACACATCTGTGCATTGTAGTCATTCCCTGAGACAGGATGAGACAGGAGAAGGTGAAAAGAGGACAAGAGGGAAAAAAAAGTGGGAACAGTGAAGATTAAAGACAGAAACATCGGGGGAGGAAAAACAGATGACACACACACACACACATATAAAGAAACCAGAAGAGGTCCAAGGGAAAGACACACACACACACACACACACACACACACACAAGGTATCTTAAGGTACAGAAAACTAATCAAAGACAAACGTTCAATTCAAGAGGAAAATCCCAAAAGCTCAACGCGTCTACTGACGGAGTTAAAAAGATTTCCTCTGGTGTTTCCTGCCTGGGAATGTGGTGGCCTCGTCTTCTCAGTGTGGTGAATACTTCCCTCTCTGCCGGCTGTGACCATTTCAAGACAAGCCGCATCCAGCCTCTTCTCAGCGAAAAAAAACCTGGCCTTGATCCCTCCACAGAAGATCGCCACGGACTGCTTTCCAAACATCTGTATGGGTAGTGGATGCAGATGTGTCTATTCTCATTTGACTTCAGTGCCTCACAGTGTTTCTTTTGGCACATCTGTACTATTACATGTTGGAGTTTCTTTTTAAACGGTGACAGAACCTAACTCGTCAACCCTGTAAACACCCAAGCGTTCAATTTTAGGACAAATCTTATTTTCCATGTACGCGTTTCCTTTGAGCCACATCCTACGCAGACACGGTGTCACATTTCATTGTGCTTCATGTAAACCCCAAAGCTCTCCTGTTATGAGTCTATATCAAATGACGCGCGTCTGCAAAGTTTCTTCTAATAAATCAGGGGGAAAAAGGATTCTTGTCATTGAAACAGAAATCAAATATCTTTGTGTCATTACTAACCGACATCAAGCCAGCGTGTAAAAAACATGTACATTTCTTCTGAACTCCCTTTTCAGCAAGCTCGGTAAGACCTGTTGATTATATGTGATTCTGTTTACTTACTGTGTCGTGTTTAACGCACTTTGCAACATTGATTTGGAAAGCGCTCTAGAAATCACATTTGCTCTCTTGATTTTTGTGATGAGGGGCATAATCAGAAGGCATGAGAATAGGGGGGGTTTTATTCTGTACCCTCACCGCAATGAGACGTGCCAAAGACGAGGCCATGTTGTTCTTAGTTCAGGCCACTGGTTGACTAACACACACACACACACACTCTCCAAGGGAGGACAGGGACAAGCAGGGCAGTGGCTACAGTCTAAAAAGGGTCATTTGAATTATTTAAAACCCACTAATCGTTCCACAAGGCTACGTCATAATTTACACTGTTAATGCAGGAACTCACTGTGCCCAAAACACACAAACAACTGCTTCATAAACAATATTGCAGAGAAAGGAGGGTAAATTCAAAAGGATTAAAATAAATATACTCAATAGTATATTACAAGATCACAAACTACGACCTCAAAATGACCGTATTCAATCCAACGCTTCGATACTCAGCATCACACACATAAATATTCAGCTGTACACATCTACATCATCTCCTGCTGGTGCAGTAAAATCTGTACTACAGTACGGACTACTATTCCCTCCAGCCTCCACACGCCCGGCGAGGCGTCTCTTAAGGAGCATCGGCGAGAACAAGGGGCGCTCTGTGTGGTGGTGAACTTCACCGGCCTGCTATACGCCACATGTGCTGATCAAAGAGCCCCCCAGAACACGGCACTGAGGACCGGTGGTCTGGCTCACGCGCGGCAATCCGCTCTACAACTGGGTCAAGCACAGCGCTGGGGCCACAACAGGCGAGCTGATGCAGGAACAGATATCAGGTCACAGTCAAATACACTATTTTAAAGTGTTTTTCTCAGTTTATCTCGCAGTTCAAAGCTCAAAGATGTACTACAATATACATTACGTATTGTATAGATGACATGCATTTGGGAAAACCACATCATGGACTTACAGGCAAAGGGTGAAAAAGGTGAAAGATTTGGAATGTTTAAACCCCATTAACACATTATAGAAAGCAGGAAGTGGTTTGGTTTAATCATTCAAGTTTCATTTCGAGTTAGTGATTGTGAGCGTAGGCAGCAAAACATTTTATCTCATGGATACAAACAACTCGAACTGGTGAGATAAGAGCGCTCGCTGTAATGAACGGCAACAGTTGGTGGTGGTGTACAAAATGTAACACACATTAACACTTATTCAGAGACACAATTATCCCATTTGATCAATGTTTTGCAAATGACATTACAAACAATACTACGTGTGTGTGTGTGTGTGTGTGCGTGCGTGCATGGGGAAGGACGAATGGGAGTTAAATCACAGGGACACATTGGTCAGGGTGCATGAAAAACCACAAAGTGTCAGTTAATCATTTTAAATGACAACTGTGGACTACTCTGAATCAATACAGCTGGTGACCCTCCGGCCCCCCTCGGCCCCCTCCCCCCCTTCAAGCTATGGCCCACCTCTAAATATAGGGCACAAAAAGCAGCAAACAGTCAGCCCTTGGATATCAAGTGGCCCAGGCCTTGTTGTTCACTCAATGAGCCATTGCTTCAGCATGAAAGTACGGGTGTGGTGCACAAGTTGAGATACGCAAGAAATCCACTTCAATTCAAAAGTGACACGTTATCTCGTCGCACGCTTTGCCTACGGATCCACCGGCTTTGTTTAAACGTGAAATCGCAGACATTTGTATTACGCCGACCTGAAAAGCGGCTAAAAGGCGCTGCTACTTGATGCATATCATTGACTAAAGTGGTAGGTTGGTGCTACACAAGTACTGGTTAGGTGGATCAAAGCTGGAAATGAACAGGTCCAGGGTCCGGCCTTAAACCCCTGACACATGATTTGAGTCCCTGATGTGGGCACAGATGGTGTTCTGGATAAATGAAGCCGAGTGGGGGCGAGCTCTCTCCACACAGCAGTTAATATTAACCCGATGGCATGACACAAAACCTCACGTCCTCACAACAGGGAACTACAGCAAACATGTTGAGTCCATTATTATTTAAAATGTGAACGTTGTAGTTTTTAATGTTGGTTTATGTGATAATTTTTCGTGAGTAGATTTAATAACGGGTGACCCGCCAACAAATTTAAAACAAAAAGGACTGGACATTAGAGTTCCAATTTGATTAATTGGAAAGTAGCAGTTTCACCATTGCCACTTATTTGTGTGTAAATGAATGAAATGTAAATGAGCTTAGAATTGAGAACATAATGGCAGCACTCGGCTGGCTGGATAAATGGATAAATGCTGTGTACCACTTTGCAAGCGCTTTGCTTGAGACCAAGGTGACTAGGCCCTCTTGTCCTAGTCTGTTCCCTGGCGCCAGCTGACAGCAGCAGACGTTGTGGATGACCTCATGACTTTGAGGGATACTCATCTGCCTACGGTGGCCCCCCCGGGACACTGCAGCCAGGTGTGTGTTTATGTGTTGCCCGGCCTGTGGGCAGCAGGGAACCGCACATGTAAGTAGCGTGGGGTCTAATTTCAGTCCCGCCGAATTGACTCTCAAGCCCAATCTGCTCGGACCTTGCACAGGACCAGCTGACCTGAGGTCATAGGTCAAATAGGTCAACGCCAGGTAGGTCGGGTCGGTTGTTTACCTTGCAGCTGAGCCGAGAGGGACTCTTGGTGTTGCTGGTACTTCAGGGCCGTCGCCTCGGTCCTCTTGAGCTGTTTGTGCATCTCGTAGGAGATCATCCCCCCGTAGATCATCCCGCAGACCACGGTGAGCAGCAGGAGACACTGGAAGATCCTGCGCTGCCTCCTGGAGCACACCGAGCTCCCCATGTTGGACCCGCGCCCCCCCACCCTCACACACACACACGCGCGCGCACGCACGCACGCACGCACGCACTCCTACGTCTGCTGGTGGAAACTTCCGAAACAGCCTTTTTTACCTCCCGGGTGCAGACACGAAGAACCCCACCTCCTCCTCCTCCTCTCACTCGCCGAGCATTTCCAAACACCAAAAACGATTTAGAATGCGGATTGTGGCGGACGTAGACATTGTTTTAGCACAGCTACATCCACTCGAGACCCCCCCGCCCCCCCACACCTTTATCCCCCACCGCCCGCCTTGCGACTTCAAAGAAGCCGCTCAGATTTCCGCTTCTCTTCGCGTCAAACTCGTTGCTCTGCAGAACGAAGCGGAAGGTCTCGCGCTGCACTCCTTAAAAGACGTGAACTTTTCCGACGCGATTAAAAAAAAAAAAACAGAAGACCCCGTGGGAAAAGTGGAAAACAAGTAAAGTCCGGAACGAGGCCTCCAGGACACCTTTTAACTTCAGTTACGTGTCAGCGGAGCAGCTGCCTGCCATCCGAGCACAACTCTGAAGGGAAGTCCCTCCCCCCCACCCCCAAAAAAAAAAAAATCATACATTTCCCTATTCCCGCCCTCAGAAAAAAGGATTTGATCAATTGGTCGCCGGACAGCTCGATCAAAAAGCAGGGTGCGGGGTTCAGAAGTGTAAACATGCAGAACGCGGTAATAATGGCTGCAGATTAACACAACTGCAGAGACATGAAAAGTAGCAAACGATTTTACATTTACACAGAATTATAACCGTGGAAATTATGTTGGAATAAAACACTTATTTTATTAAATAGTTAAAAATTTCAACCATCACCTCCAAAAGATGAATAAACTTTAGAAATGGCTTGGCTGTGATGATTAATACTAATTTATAGACATTTATTTTTGCTCATCTATTTCCCTCTCATCAGAAAAACAGAAAAAAAAGTTGAGTGAGGATATACTGTATATTGTAGTTTATTAAAGCTTTGTACAATATAGATAGTTATTGTCATACATAGCGTGGTTTTACATCAGAACACACATTTGCAATATTACCAATGTACAGTTCAGAATTTTAAGAAAATAAATACATAAGAGCAGTACAGTGTGACCAATAAGTATCTTCTACAGTAAAAATATTCACATACATTTTTTGTCCATGCTTGAAAACTACATCAGACTTGTATAAAAGGAATGGGAAAGCGATCAAAGTATGAATCGTACAATACAAAACTCATTTGCAAAAAATTTTGTTTTTGTATAAAGATGTGACCTTAATTGCATATATTTGCAAATAAATTTCCCTTTTCAATAAACATATTGTCAGAAGAAATCCCCCCCAACATCTACATAAATCCAGATGATTGCATCAGCTGGCTAATAGAAAGCCAGTCCGCTTTGATGGAACTTATACTTTACTGTAATTCTCTAAGAAAACACTGTAGTTTGGACGCTACAAATGGAATTGTATATTTTACTCTTTATTTTAAATGCAAGATGTGAGTCAGCTCTTCCTGTATGCTGGGGAAAGAAAATTGTCTCCTCACCACAATGAGGTAGCAAAAAGTGCAGATCTCTCGTTTAGTTATGCAGCACCACACACACGTTGTGTATTATTTGGTCCAAGATTAACAAGCTGTTAAGTTTTCCTAATGATTTCAGTGAAAGTCCAATGAAGTGCTGGTCATCAAAAGGCATATTTGTTCGGTTTTATTTTTGCTCTGATTTGTTGTCATTAATTGGTTTTCTGTTACTATTTGAACAGTTGCAATGAAGCTAATAAGAATAAAAGAGATATTTTAAAAATAAATATTTGATATTTTCTGCTTTCAGAGTACAACAAATGTGCAAACTAATTTGAATCATTAACAATGTTGCTATTCTTAGATCTAACAAAAAACATCATCATGAAGTAATATATTCTTGATCAAAGAATGGGTTTCAATATTTGGAAAATGTTCCAAAAGCAAAGAGAACACAACTACAGGAAAACAGTAGCAGTTGATCATCGCAATAGCAGAGGCAGATCATACTCAATGAACATAGAAAAACAGCATGTTGATTAAATAAACCACAGGCCATAGTAACAAAATTAACTTATGTTACATTTTTCTATTTAAATTCTTAAATGACACATTGTTCTAAAACTGTATATAAGAAAAAAAGGAGAAAAGACAAACTTGTTTCTCTACAAAAAAAGAAAGATTGAATCAAGAAATCCCAAATCCCTTTGAATTAGAAAATAAGTCATTAGAAACCCATAGAGGCAGGCTTTTGCTATGTGGAGGGAACCCATAAGTCCCATTGCCCATCATGGCCAGGGCGAACAACCCGTGCTGCTACGAAAATATCCGCTGAAAAGAAATGTCCGAAAAAACATAATAATCCTACGTTGAGTTTATGACTAATTCCTGTTAGCCAGTTAACCATCCACAACAACTACCAGTCTATCACTGTGCTCGCATAATCTCTGTACTTTATGGCTCTCCATTACCTTATCAGGTAAGACCCTTACTTACCATAATGTTGCCACCCTGTCCAGCTGTATTTACCTTGTCAGAATGTGTGAGTACAACAGGCACTTCGTTCTGCCATAAAGCTTGCAATGATCCCAAAAGATTATTCCATCCAAAAGAGAATCGAGTAATACCAGTTTTCATAAACAGGACAATATTCCCTTGGAGCTAACTCGACTGCCAGAACAAAGATGGCTCTAAAGTGATACTTTAATGTGACTTAACTTAATCCCCCTGGAATAAAGACAAAGCGCTGACTCTCCTTTTACCATAGAGTCGATCATCTTCACGGCAAAATAAATAAATTAAAGGCGCCTTGGAATTCCCTGCCGGTACCACAACATGGCGGCTGGAACAATGCATATGCCACCATCCGGCGAAGTTGTTCTAAGTGAATCGATCATCCCAGAAGAATAAAAAACAAAATGCTGGTGTCCCTTCAGTGTCCTACAACATCGACAGTTCCACCTCCTCACGCAGCAGAGGCTCCACCTCTGGGACACGGAGTAGTGTGCTGCTTTTAGCCGAGCAGTTCTTCCTGTACATGATGAACTGGGCGGTCACCTGACTAGGTTAAGGCTCAAACGGAAAAACACGGATTTCAGCAATGTTACCTCCCCGAAACAACAAAACAGAGGCAAAAAAGTGTAATAACTGAGTCACCGTTTCCCCATGCAGGTATTATCAGAGGATATGACAGATACGACATCGCGTTATTCAAAGGATACAAAGAAGTCAAGTATGAGGACTCCCAGGCTGCCGATGAGCCAGGCCAGATGTTTGATGATGAAGGTCCGTTTGGAGCCCTTCAGTGCAGGCAGGACCACGATGACGCTGAACCCATAAGTCCCATTGCCCATCATGGCCAGGGCGAACAACAGGTAGGAGGTGCCCTCCGTAGACTGACGCTGGAACTGCAAAGAATGGAGATTGCAGTATTTTATTCATGGACCAATACAGCACGACTTTGTCGACTATCATTCCCTAAAGTGTGTACTGTGCTTTTAGGGTTGAATCATCTCCTGGCGCAAATGTGTAAAAAATAAAACCCACATTTCAGAGAAAAAGGAAAAGTTCTGGGCCTGTAGGTTTACTATAAGATAGGTTTCGGTTTCACTCACAACAAGGGATTTGCTTTCTGTCTACTTGTTCTAAACAGATACAGACAAATCCCTGTGTGTGTATGTATTCTTTTAGGTTTCACCATGCTGGATGACACCAACTTGCCCCCAGGAGTGATATTGAGAAAGAGTTTGAGGCTTTCTGCAAAGGCATGATTCAACATGAGGGAATTCCTGCAGGGCAAATCGGACTTAAATGATTTACAATAGTCAGGGTGCGTGTGCCCAGAGGTTTCTCTCCCACTGGCAGCCTCCTGAGAGAAACCCCCTCCAGTGATCATTATCTGCAGCAGAGACACCATGATGAACACAACAGCACCATTGCCATTGACATCTGGGACATAACATGACACACATTCTATGATGCGCAAACATACAAATCCAACCGCCTTGTCAAAACACACTCACGGTCCTTGTTAATAACTAACAGATATTTACAAGTAAAGTTTCTTTTCAGGATCTCTCGTCATGAGGGAACTGCTCGCATGCAAACCAAAAAATCTGCCCTGAAATCTAGGGCACTTACATTTTTATACAGCTGGGGGAAACGGGAGCTGAGGTAGAATATAGATGCCAGGTACCCACATATATAGCCAGTGACTTCCACCGAGTTCGAGGTAGATGGACTCTTGTGAAGAAGAGGACACAGAGAGAGAGGTGAAGGGGGTAAAATGTTGCAACTACACAAGAAACAAAAGGACAACATTTATTTAAAAAAAAATGGCCTAAATGATTACAAGCATCTTAATCCAACACTTGCACACATAGACAGATGGGTGCAAATATATATATACAGTATATGGCACACAATCTACCTACCTTGGGGTCTAAAGTTGCATTATTTTTTACGATGAGTTTGGGTAAAGCCAGCAGGACTAACGTAGCAGCGCCACACCACGTGAAGCACAGCCACTTCAACACAGGGCTTTCTAGAGCACTCAGACAAACACAAAGCAAAATAACTGACAGTGAAGACACACAAACCCAAACATGAAGTAACACTTCCACAGTGTCTATACCTATTGTGTTACAAGTGCAAAAGGCACCTCACTACAAGTAGACAGCTGCACAGTCTGCATTAAACATCCTTCCATGTTTACCACTTATCAGAGGTAAATAACATTTGGAACGGCATCTGTCACCACTGAAGTTAGCAGGTGTCTGGCTGCTTTTCAATGCAAATAAAAAAATGTATTGAGTCAACAGCAGGAAAGACTTCAGCAGTTTCACGTGTCGGAGCTTACTTCTGCTGGAGCTGTTCTTGATCTTATAGTAGAGAAACTGGGAGATGAGAATTAGGTCAGTGAAGATGTAGAACACCACTGTGACTAGCTAAGAGAAAATGGAGAGAAGGGAAGAAAAAAAAATGAAAAACAAAAATAATACATTTTGCATCATTATATGCTTAGGAGTGGGTGAGTATACAGTCTGAGATGTATTAGATTTGACTACAACTGAGGACTGCCAGAGACTAACCCCACCGAGATGGATGGAGTTCACAGTGCAGACACCAACACACCGAGGAGGAGCGGGCATGTTCGTGTTTACCTGAATGGGGAGCTGGCTGGTGAGGTAACAGCCCGCGAAGCTGGTCAAATCTCCACTAAAGAGGAAGAAAAGAAAGCCGAAAGACATAGCCTCTTCCACTTTACCATTCCGATGGGCCTCATAGACCTGCCTACAGGGGGATTGAGAGATCACAATGAATGAATGAATGAATGAATGAATGAATGGGTGGGTGGATAATATTAAACTAGCACTTCAGCCAGAAAAAAACAACACTACGTGGCTACTTACGGCAGAGTGGACATCAGAAAGCAGAACATGGATACGAGACCGATGACCACGCTGCAGTACTCCCACACGTTGTCCACGCACTCCTCCAACAGGTAGAGGATCCACGGCGTCCCGTTGACGCACACCGGCCGGCCCGGCGCTGGAGCCGTCCAGTTGGCGGCCACGTCCACACTCTTCCCCCCCGGGAACCGAGCGGAGGCCATGGCGGTACGAGAGGACCCGCAACGCAGCTGCAGGGTCTGTCTTCCTCCTCCTCCAGCTGCTCCTCCTCCCCCTCCTCCTCCTCCTCCTGCTGCTCCTGCTGCTCCCAAAGTGTGAGCAACTAAAGCCAAACCCAACGCAAAGAGGCCCAACGCGATGAGTGAGGACTTGTTTTGTCATGTGACTTGTCTGTAAAAGAAACATCAAAAACAGTAAAAAGCTGCATCAAGTAACAATACTGAACATTGGACTGGCAACTGTCGCAACACTTTTAATTCAATTGCATTTCATTCCATTCAATGTTTTGTGACGGTTGCTTGTTTAGGTTTCAGCTTAAGACGCTGTCATTACGGCTAATTTACATAGACTTGAGTGTGAGATGCAAACGCATAAATATGGGATACAAATAAGCTTCCGGTTACCGCTCAAATGACGAAATGGACTCCGTTATACTGCAGAGTGTTTATGGGTCTAAGTAGGTTTTCCCCACGTCTTCGCCAAATTCCGTAAACGACGTGTCTCGCCTTTGAAGAACATTATAGATGAGCTCCTAGCTTAATATTAGCCATCGCCGGTGGAATTTAAGTGACAAGATATCCTGGATGACATTACAACATCCTGTGAGAACTTTCACAATAAAGTCCGCATAGATAGTAGCTTTTACATACCGCTGTGTAAGATGATTCTGTAGAGCATAGATCATGATTTGTTTGTAAATAATATACGATATACGATGCAACTCCATTCAATTCTGCTAACAACGAACAGTTTAGCTTAGCCAAATTCTAAACAGAGATGTAAAGTATGGCAACTACTTTACAACTGAAGTTTTGTCTGGTCTGATGATCATGAAAATTAAAAAAATGTTTTTCTTTAAATAATGTGTTTACCAGCCAAACGCCAAGTGACAAATCCATCGCTTTTATTTTGAAAGCGACATATTACTTTGTCGCGCAGTAAACATTCAATCCGGATTCACTTCCGGTGGACAATGCCTTTTGGAAATAAGCCCCCGCCCCTTTCCCCCTCCCACATGATTCAGCACTGCAACCACCTTCTAGTGTGTGCAAGGGAGTGAAATATTTAGATTATGTAATAGTTTAATATATGCATTGATTTACACTTTTACTCGGCTGCACCTCAAACTACAACAACTGAATAATGTTTTTTCTTTGTTGTTCATTCCTTCATTATCAGAATCGGCTTCATTAGGCTTTTATTTATTTGAAAAATGGCCCTCTGCTGCTATCCCTATCCTCAATAATGATAATAAAATGATAACAATGTTTTCATTACTTTCAGACATGAAGTAGATTTTTAGTTGGGCTTGTAAGCTGACAAATATAATGTTTATTTGATTTAGCCTCCAACAGTCGTCAAATGGCACTCAAGCAAACCTTAAAAAGGATGGCTGAGCGGGAAAAAACAGATTAGGGATAACTTTGTTCTGGAATACAGCCATGAAGCCATTAGGCCTCATTTAGCCCCCCTCAAGTGAGGTACCAGGCTGCATTAAACGACTCCTTGTAAACTCTGAGACATCATATATCGAAATTGAAATAAGAGCACAATCTTTTGAGCGATACGTTTTAATTTCAGCCCAAGCAGAATTACAGCCCCATAAACTAACATCAGAATCAAGTTTATCAGGACTGACTTTGCATTTATTACAGATTTATTTAATAAAAGCATAAAACCTAAAGCCGTGACTTACATCCCTGTGAATTGTTATTCCCATCAGTGTATCAGCAGCTGAGGGAAACCCATGATCTACTTCGAAGGCAGCAGCCCTAACCATGCACCCCCCCCCCCCGACTCCCATCTACCTGTTGAGCGCCGCGCCCTCCTCAACCGCGCGATGGCGCGCTTCTCCAGAAGTGGACGACTGGCACGGATGAAAGGTCTGCTCCGAGGGAGAACTTGACGCGCAGCAGGGGGAATTTGTGCTGCTATGTGCCGCTTCGTTCGAACCGAGGCTCGGACTCACTGAACGCGGCTCTGCGTCCACAACAATCGGCGCGTCCATCGTCCTGCGCGGGGCGGGTAAGCTGTCCCACACTGCGCGAGGGAGGAAACGAGTCTGGCTCCTGTTGTTATTTATTTGTGGTATTTTTGGTGGCGTTTGCACGGCATTCTGTCACTAAAGACTGGCGTGAAAGGCAATGCATGGCACCAGCGTTCCGTGATGTGGGGAAAGTTGTCTGGCTGAGGGGACGCCGTTCGTTCACACCACCGCCCGCGGCGTGCGCGACACATGCGGTGTACTTGTGAAATCTAAATGTGATTTAAAAAGGGAGGACATGAGGGCAGCACGCAGGTGGATAGGACGCGTGGTTTCGTGGGTTGTCACCAAATGCATGGAATGCAACGTAGGGTTACTTGTTAAAGAAACGCTGACCACACATGCTGCCCTCACACGGCAAAGTGGAGACGCGGACATTATGGCACCTTATGGTGAAAAGTTTGAACATCGAGTTATCTTGGAAATCTTTTTTTTTTACACCTGTTTTATTTAAACTTGACCTCCCTCAGTATTTCAGTGCAAATAACGAGCAATGTGTTGTTGGAGCTTGAAAGGCCAGTTCAGTCGCATTACTCAAATTTGTCCCGTGCATTTCTTCTCTTGTGTGTGCGTGTGCGTGCGTGCGTGTGTGTGTGTGTGCGTGCGTGTGTGTGTGTGTGTGTGTGTGTGTGTGGTAACAGAGAGAGGAGGTACTCCTCAAGGTCACAGGCTTCTGAGACAGATATGAAAGGGGAAGAGGGGGGAGATCATTTTCATGCGTTATGTCTAACGGATATTTTAATCCTCACCTGCAACGTGAAAGGAGTTTAGTTTGATTTAAAAAATGCTGTAAACACCATCCAAATAGCAGCTCGCAATCCATTTGTCAAGTTTTCATTCCTTTTCCTTTTATGTGGAGGCTGGCAGTGAATCACAGGACAAGACAGGTGCATACATCCAAAATGCATCATACAACATACAACATTTTTCGTGCACTTGCTTCTTACCTGTAAAGACCAGATCAAATAGCATTGCCTTTTATTGGGTCATTTACAACATATACATTAGTGTAGCCTTACACGGGATTGCTAGTCTATACTTTGATTCATCATCTGACTGGGTTTCACAAAACGTACGCACGCTGTCTTGGAATGAGGAATTATTGGATGGCTTAACTGGGTTTATGTGGCGTCATCTTTCCACATCTGAGCATTTCCTTGTTCTGATAGCACTCATAAATGCACAATATGACCACCTGTTCAATCCACCTACTCACACAGAGGCAGGAAGCCTAAATAATGTGGGGACGCGAATTGTGAAAGAAATGTCTTAACTTTCAGAAAACATATTTAGAATATTTAAATGCAGCTCACTTCTTTTCCGAATGAGGGCCTAATATTTGATGCACTGAATTCATTCGTTGAAGCCTGCGTCAGACCCTTATATGCTGAAAGCAGAACATGCTTCCGCTCAGCTCTCTGAGTTTGGGCTGCAGAAGGCAGCGGGGCCCAGTGAATAATGAATGCTTTAAAAATGTGTGTGTGTGTGTGTGTGTGTATGGTAGTTGGCTGAGTGTGGCGGTAATGCACTTCTTTCTGCTATGGAAATCCTCTCAGGGGTCGAGAGTCTCCCAGCGCAGCAGAACCAAACTTGAGGGCAAAGATGATCCCCCTCTCTCCACTCTTTTGGTCGGATTCAAAGCCATAGGACACACTGTTATTCCTACAGAGACTCACACAAACAAATCCGAAAACACACAAATATCAGTCTATAACGACATTCTGTTAGAAGGGGATGTTCTTTTTGGTTCTTTCTGTTATGTTTCTACATTTCACCTTGGAATCCATCATGGTGGGTCCCAAAATATGTTTTTCTTTCACCAATCTGGGTTAAATCTGTGGGTTTATTGGTAAATCCTCCTATAGTTCACGTCTGATTCCTATACTGTCATATTTTATTTATAGCACTACTTAGTAACTGACCTGGAACGATACATTGATTAGTCCATCAGCTGGATGAAAGGCCACAAAGTCACATTGAACCCTGAACGTTCCTCTTTGGCATTCAGAGCACATCTGCAGTAAGCAGTGTGACATCCACGAGTGGCACATTGAGTGCTCCTGTGCTCCGCTTTCTCTCTCCGGGGTCCACGCCACTGCTCTCAAGAGACAGGAAGTCAGATGGTCACTCCTGTGTTCCACCCCATTCTTGCTCACTGTTTCCTCGCTCTGTCCCCCTTCGTCTCCCCCTCTGTCTCCCTTCGTCTCCCAGTGGCTTCAGTGTGTTTTCACACTTGCTATTTTCTCCAGCTCCTGTCATAGTGTAATTCCCAGACGTTACTCTGCAGCAGCGTAACTGCAGGGCATCAATAATGGAGGACCTTCCCGCTGTCCCACACACACACACACACACACACATATAATACCGTACACTCATACATTATTTTCCTATGCAAAAACTTTGAGGTGTCCAGGTTTCAAGAAGAGTTATTTGCGGCGGTTTGGACCTATTTCCAGACAAGTCCTGAAGGAATCTCTCCGTAGTGACTTAGTCCTCATACTTACTCATTCATTTCATGGCATCAGTTGCATAACGGATTGGCCCAGTTATTGAGAACAACCGAAACAAAACCAGCCTTTAGAATACAGTTACTATGGATAGTGGATCCCTGCTCCGGATGTGACGGGAAGACATGACAAGAGTGTTTTGCCTGTTTAATGTTCGGAGGCCTTCTGGCGTAAACATTTAGAAATATTGAGTTGTTGTCACACGGATACAACATTTGGGACATTGTAGTTGACTGGGTTGCTTCACAGGTTTTTCAAGGAGTCCTGGAAGGATTGTGATGCACTCAAATCACCAGAAAGTTGATCGCCTTAGAGCAGATTACCGATTTTTCTTGTCAAATTTAAGCTCAAGACGTGCTTGTTTTCTCAGTGTTTACTTCACTGAATACCTTTTTGGAGTTTGGACTTTTGGTTGAACAAAAGTAAAGAATTTGTTAGTTTTCATTTGAACCATTCTCTAACATTCTTCAACAGCAACGAGTAATCCACCAATTGAGAAAATAATAGACAGAGTAATTAATAATGAAAATAATCCTCAGATCAAACGTATTTATGTCTCACTGTGGCTATTTCATGAACACTTTTATTTTCTCTGTGCATTTAATGGAGGAGAAAGTCTTAAGGTCATAAGTTTTACTGCTGGTAGAAATGTTCTAATTGTCACGGTTTGGGGTCTTGTTTTATTTTGTAGTTCAATGTCTCTTGTGTCCCTGGGTAACTTCACTTCCTGCCTTGTCCTGTCTTCCCCTGTGATTGTCTGCCGTGCCTGATCGTTTCCACCTGTGTTCAATCAGCTGCACCTCCCTTGTGTATTTAAGCACGGTGAGTCTCTTGTCTTGTGTGGCGTCATTACATGTCAGTGTGTCAAGTTACGTATGTCGGTGTTTCAAGTTCAAGTTCAAGTCCAGGTCCTTGTTTGTGTTTGTTGGTTTTGTTTTCACCTCCTTCCTGTCTTTTTTGGTTGGAGTGATTTGGATTTAGAGTTTTTTGACTATTAACATCCTTTTATTTTTCCAATACTCCGCGTCTGAGTCCTCCCTCCTTGCCCTCGCACCCCGCGTATTGACACTAATGCATCTCTTGGGACGCCCTCCAACTTTCCCCAACATCAAGCAACAAGTGCCATAGGTATTTGGACACATGAACAGTCAGTTATTTTAGTGCAATTCTTGAAACACATACTACTTGTTTGCATATCAGAATTTATTTCTTTACGACAAAGTTAACATGCAATTTTCAGAGTGAGTACTTGTTTAATTGAACCATATAGCTCCAATAAGAGCAAACATAAGAAGCAAAAGTCCAGAGGAGGTTTTTCCAAATGGTTGCTGACTGTAAAGTGAAGGCCGTCTTTGCGTCAATGGCGTGAGGCGAGGAATTTCAAATAGCTTTTTTTCTCGCCGTGACGTCCAGGCAGCCTCTATCCCAAACCCCTTCTTCCCCCTTCTTAATACCTCTGTGCATAAATAAAGAGCGAAAGAAAGTTACTCGGATATGAAGCACTAATGTGGAGAAGAGAGTGGAATGCAGGGCTCTTTTTTTTTTTCTTCAGTCTCTCCCTTTCACTCGGCTACTTTCTAAAGTGTGTGTGTGTGTGTGTGTGTGTGTAGGTGTGTGTGTGTGTGTGTGTGGGGTGTCTTGCAGACCGAGCAGGTGCACATTACCCAGAAAGATAGGGCCGACTGAGCAGAGGGAGGGACGGGGGGAGAGAAGAGAGGGGGGGGGGGTTTATCTGTCTTATAGGTCATACAAAAGAGCCAGTGTTTTCCTCTCTCAGAGCGCTGAGTGAAGAAAGTAGAGGCAGAGGTGGAGTGAAGAGAGAGAGGCCCTTCAGTCACATTGTCCTCACATTGGTCCCCCCCCCCTCCCCTGAGGCTCCAGCACGCCCCCCCCCCCCCCCCCCCCCCCACACCCCCCAGCACCCCTCACCCAATGGCCCATACACAGCTTTACATTCAATCAGACTTCATTGGGATGATTGTTGGAATGACTCCACACCAACAGGACAAAAAGGTAAAACCGCAACTCAGTCGAGCAGTTCACATAATTATGAGGTATTTAAAGTTAACAAATACAGGTGGGAACAAGCGACTGCAAACCTTTTTTTGCTGCGAACGTGTGTTTAAAGGCCACATTCCTGAGCTTACTGAGCCGTAGCTGGGTGATTAATAGTAACTAGCTGATTGTTTAAGAACTGAAATTCCTACACACACACACACACACACACACCAGGGCTCAGTCACTCAGACTGGCTGTGAGAGCAGGAAAGGATAAGTAAATAAACACGACAGTTCCCTCGCCTGGTGGGAAAAGGTGGCATGTGCACAGTGTACGTGTGTGTGTGTGTGTGTGAGGGTGGGTTTGAATGAGAGCTATTGTTGTGAGGCAGTCAGGTAGAATAAAGGACGCTCAGTGTGCGAGTTGTCTGTAGGTTACAGGACGGGAATCCAGGACACAGAAACGTTTCTGTCTTCTGTCGCTCTGCTGCTCTCTTTCACTCATCGTGTCTGATTCTCAGCCCTCCTTTTCTCCCGGTGTCTCTTTTCTTGTTTTTTTCCTCTCTCAGATCCATCTCCACAGTCTGCTTTTTTTTCTAAATTACTTTCTGAATTTCCTTTTGAAGTGACAAATCTCTAAAAATATCATGAACTCCGTGGATTCGTGTGCACCCAACAAACTCACAATCTTACTGTGTCAACGTTGAAGAATGTATGTGAAAAGCATTTATACAAAACATGCTTCAGGTAATTGATGTCTGCCTCTTCAACACACACGTAGTGTACCTCCAACCATGCACAGAAATAGCTCTCATTGTGGCTTGTACAAGGATAATCGGTGTGTGTGTGTGTGTGTGTGTGTGTGTGTGTGCTTCGCTCTGTGTTTATGGTCTTTTTGTTGTTTTAGTCCCGGCGAGCTTTGCTCGGATCAATTAGAACTCCTGATGTTGTATCCTGTCAATGGGGAGGAGAGGGGGGGGGGGGGGGGGGGGGTGTTCTCTGGCCATCACCGACTTGGCAGGAGAGACAACGGCCTCCCAAGTGCTCCGCTTTGTGCCGCCCTTCGCTCTGGCTTGGGCTCGCTCCCATGTGACTTCTTCAGAGCTGCGATGACGTCCGATCGTAGTGAAAACCCGGGTTTAGCGAGAAGACAATGTGACAGATGCACATATATAGCTGCTCATCCTCTGAATGGAGGCTGCAGGCAAACATGGGATCGGCTTTGAAGAAAGTGTCTGTTTCCTACTATTGATTGTGCGTGCATGTGTTTGCATTTGTGTGTGTGTGTTTGTTTGTAAAACTTACCTCCCCCCTGCCGAGGCCCCTTATAGTTCAATGTTTAATTGAATTTCACAGGAACAGTGATAATGGTTAACACAAAAACTCTGCCTGCATTCATAAGACCTCAAGGCCGAGGACTGTTTATTCTCATTGAACCATTCTTGCATTATGAAAAAATATACAGTACTGAAATTAATACTGAATGGCAATACAACTATTCAAGTGATATGTTTGAATACATTCAAAACATTGAATCTTTTTTGAATAGTCTTGATGTAAAACTGGTTTAGCCTTTTAGGATTAAATTGTAATTTGAACCCAGCACAGTGTGGAATGTGCACTGGACTAAAGGATGTAACACACACAAGCACCCAAAATGTCACTGAGGCTGCATAGTTTAAGCAAACAGCTCTGTGAAGTGGAAACTGTAGTCACACATTCCCAGAGTGCATGTGTGTGTGAGCCTCTCTAGGTATGTATGATTTTGTAGCTGATAGTCACACATTACCGTCAGTCATGTATTTCACATCCTTCACACATTGATTTCTGACAGAGCCGGGCCAGTTGTTTCCCTTTGTGTCATCTGCTGGTGGCTACATACAGATATTTGTGTTTCAATCTTGTTATCTAACACTTCGGGTACCCTATTGTTAAGTACTACTTTTCCTTTGACATTGACTTGCATCCACTCTTTTCTCGTTAAAGTTGTTTTTGTCATTCTCAGCTGCACAATTTATTGCTTGCCAGAATATTCATATTTGTATACAAAATGACTATGCCAGCATTTAGTCCTCTTTAGTTAATTTATTCATCCCTTCCTCTTCCTTCCCTTCTCTCCTCAGGGCTCTGCTGTAGAACGCGCACTCCAGATAACGCCTTGTCTCCATGGTAACAGACCTCGGGCAGACACAGGAAAACATCGGGTCCAACTTACCCGACACTGGACTGTACTGAAGAACACACTAACATGTCTGGAAAACTCTTTTTGGATGGTTTGTACTCTTTGGGGATGACATACAAAGAAACTTTCTATTCTCTCTAAATGGTTATTTATTCAAAAGTTTGCTCTCCTTGATCATCATGTCAGGGATTTATTGGCCAATCAAGCTTCTTAAACTGGGCATCACCAGTCCCGTGCTGGCCTGAAAGCGGTCCCAAACCAGCACCAGAATGCACCAGCTGTTCGGCCAGGTGCTTGGCCAGAGGGATCTGTCCAGAGCAGGGGACCTGTTTTCTCTGGAGGACACAGAGATCGAAGCCTGTCTGTCTCAGGCCCTGGACCAGATCAAGGCCATCTCCTGCTCACAGGTCAGTATGCAGAACCACCACACATAGATGTTCATTATGCAAAGAAAAGGACACGGCCAAATGTCAATTTGAATAATTATTCATGTCCTTATCCATAATTCATCTTTTTGTCCTTCATTTATCACCGTATCGTTGTTGTTGTTGTATCTTCCCACCGTCTGCCGGCTGACAGGACTATTTGACCAACGACAATGACCAGGCAGTGGTGGAGATTTGCATAACGCGCATCACCACGGCCATTAGGGAGACGGGCTCCATCGAGCGGCACAGCACGGCGCTGGTGGGGCTGTGGGAGTCGTGTCTTGAGCACAACCTCACGCCGCAAGGTGACAACACAGAGGACACGCCGCATACCAAGATAGCCTCGGACATCACCAGCTGTATCCTGCAGGTACACACACACACACACACACACACACACACACACACACACACACACACACACACACACACACACACACACACACACACACACACACACACACACCTGCACTGACAATCACACAAATTCACCACAACCTTAAAGAAGAACATGGACATGTTTTGGCACATAGACAAAGGTTCACGGTTCAAACCCACCTCTGGATGGGAGAATTTACCACGTACCAAACTAAAAATAACCACAGATATGTATCAGTTCACATCTGGCGGAGCAGGGGTGCTGGCGTTTTGGAGTTGGCCGGCAACTGGGGAACACACAACTACAAATACGAAAAGCACATACCAAGGCACTTTTGAGAATTTAGAAGTAGAAATAGATTAAGAAGATTGGGTGTATTAATCAATGTATGAATCAGACTATTCATCCATTATGCATTATATTCAGAGGTGGGTTTTTTTTGCTTCAAGAGCAAATATTCTTAATGTAATCATCATCATCATTATGTGATCTGATGGGGTAAGTACTAAGTAGGCACGATATAGATTTAAAATGACCCTCAGCATTTTAAATCTATATCGTGCCTACTTCCCACATCAGGTCTTTGAAGCTGAAAGACTTAAAAGCAAATCTCTCTCTCTTATTTCTCTCTCTCTCTCAATTACTCACTCCCACCCCTAGCCCCCCACCCCCCCCAACACCCCTCCTTTCATTTCCTTTGGGAATGTGCTTAATTCTGTCTTAATGAGACAGATTCTTGAGGGAAAGTAACTGCACACATTCATGTGAAGGTGAGACTAAAGCTTCTGACAGCTCTGACAGCAACTCCAGGCTCTGAACTCTTGATTCTGAACAGTCATCTTCACTCTATTTTGTTCTGTCTTGTTTCCTCTTGATTTCATTCTACCTATTTTCACAGTCTCCCTCGTTCTTTCTGACTTTCCTATCTTCATCTCTTCTATGATCTCTTCCACTCTTTTTGTCTTCCTTGCGTTTTGTATGCACAAACACTCCTTACCCTTCCACTCAGACTCCCACAGAGAAGAGCAAAAGCCAGACTGCAGGAAGAAGATTTTCATCAGTTCACTGCTTGAGCACCACGCACACGCACAAATGCATGTGCCTGCAGATTTCAGGCTTATGATTGCGACTACATGGTTTTATCATTTTTAATATGGGCATTTAAGTGACTCCCGGATTAGATTAAAGAGAGAGATGGGGCGGAGAATTCAATGTAATGTAATGTAGATTGACAGATAATAATTAATGGAGCATCTTGAATATCGTTCTGCGGGGCCATCTAGTGGCCGAGCAGAGACATGACAGACAAAGACAGAAAGATGTAAAATATTCTACTGCGAAAATCAACTGTGAACATCTGGTTGAAAGGCATTCTGGGTATTCATGAAGTACATGAGGATGGGTTAGTTTGAAATATTCAATTCAAGATTAATTATAAGGAGTGCAGTTAACATTGCAGGAAAATGATACATCATGAAACATATCCTAAAACACCACATGATTCATTGAACCACTGCTTTAAAATCTAAACCCTGTCTCAGCAGCTAAATGTGGGTTTTTTTATACCTCTATTGTTCTGCACACATACACACACTCACCCAAAAACATACAGTTGGTGTCAGTCTGTCCTGTTGAGGGTGCTAGTGCATTTCAAATCCCTTTACTCATTCTTCCTCCTGCAAAGGTTCACAGAATAAAAAACGTTTCCAGGTGTCTGCGTCCTCGAACACAACACACTTTCTTTCCTTTACGCAACATACTGAATTCACATGGTAAAAGTGAGAAAGTGTCTTATAATTTTAATCTTGCTGCTTTTTGTCAGATGACTTAACATCTATTTGATGTGTAGTTCACAGCGGTCAGGATATCTTCAGGTCAAACTGTTTCATGCTGTGAATTACAAACCCAGGAATTAGTTTCTGGCAGTCTGAAAAGATTTGTCCATCCCTTAAATGTATGTCCACTTGCCCTCTTCCTTTCGGTTGGATGTATGATGATTGCTCTCCTCTCTTTGTCCCCTCAGAACTACAGTTGTCCCTCGGTCATGGTGCTGGCCGTCCCCGTGGCGGTTCGATTCCTGCAGAGCGGGAACAGGGAGCTGAGCAGGAACATGTCCAGCTATCTCTCCCTGGCCGCTATCGCCAAGGCTGATCTGCTGGCTGAACACACGAAGGCCATAACGCTAAGTGTGCTCGGAGGTAGGACGCGCACACACATGCTTATATGCAGAAATAGGATGCGTTCTTATTCATTAACAAGCACACAACGTATTTTAAATTCAATGCATTACAGTTCTTCTGCTTTGCTTATTTCTAGGCTGCTCCAGGTAGTTACAGATGCACATTTGTGTGTAGGAAGATGTGTGTGCTGGGGGGGGGGCGAATAGGTGTGTGGCTTTGGCCGGGACTATAAAGAGAAGGAGGGACGCAGAAGGAGCTTTGCAGGAGAGCTCTGTTTAAGAAACAACATCAAAAGGATTGTTGTATTTCTTTTCGCGGCTGTGGGTGGGACTTGTAGTAAGTAATACTTACATGCTCTCACTGTGAGTGGTGCAACATTGGGATTAGCTGGTTTACTGGAGTGGAAAAATGAATTAGTGTCGTAATCTGCAGTCGTTGCAGTAGCAAAAGCAATGTCTTATCCTAGCATGAGCCGTATTGAGTGCTTTTATAATCATAATGACGGTAAATAACAGCAGCTGCAAAGCATCTTTTCCTCGATGGCCCTTTGACGCAACACACAGAGTCTTACGTAAGACCCTTTGTGTGGAGAAAAGAACTGATGTTTTGTGTTGTGCAGTGTCTTATTTTTTGCTTCAAAACACAAAGAACATGTTCATTGATTCGCCCACAATTAATTAACAAACAAATAATAGAAATCTAGCTGAGGCACTCCTCAAATTGGACTCAGGTATTGATGTGATCTGTACTATTTTAAGCTCGGGGAGGGAAACTGAGCCGACCTAGACAACAAGTTTTATGTTGACACCTCAGGCTTGTACACGCACACAAACAGGCACACACACTCCATTCTCCATTAGGAGCACAGGGTGCCTCCATGCAGCGGTTCAGTTAGTAGAACAGTTCTTCTTGTCTTGAAATAGTTCAGCTGTCATTATGTGAACATGATTCTGCATACATGGCGAAATGTTTTTTTTTGTGCTTTTGGCAACAGGCTGAACTATTACCTCACACACACACACACACACACACTACCGCATGGTGCTTATCCCCTCATGCAGCACCAGTGATGCTCCCACCGAGCTGCCAGCAGCTCAGCACATGAAACAGCTTAGCTCTCCGCTCTCCGTTTATTATGCATGGGACGTTTAGCCAGCGATTTGGCTCAGAGCGTTAAACAGTTGAAAGACACTTTACAACTTTTGTAATGAAACTGCCTGAAAATAGAGATACCCTGCCAACGGGGAAATGGAAATCTGGTGTTTTTCTGGTTAAAGCTGCTATGTGAGACTAATAAGATTAGTTATTCCTTTAAGTACTGTGTTGAAAACATATGCTTGTCGACACGTCGAAATCCGAAGAGCATTTAAGGTGCAGATGTTTACTCTGAAGTTAGAAACACCCCAGCTTTCTACAAAAGAGCAAATCAAATCAGCTAATGCAATTTCTTCTCTGGTTCATTTTGGATTTTTTTTTTTTCTACGAGTAGGTCCTTGTTTTGATTGTTTTCCACATGAACATGTCGAATTGGTCGGCCGCTCTGGGGAGATCCAGTCATAATAACTGTTACAGAACTTTGATCTGAAAATATCCTTCCAATAGGTTTATGACATCTCAAAAGTCATCACATAATATCACATTTCAAGACACTGAAACGCAAAGTTTGGCCTTTTTTAAGAGCTTAAAGGGGTTAGAAGTGTATATTATTATATTATATCTATATACAAATAGATGGTAAAAAACTTGACAGAGGTTAAAAACTGATTTGGGTTCACACACACACACACACACACACACACACACACACACACACACACACATACATACATACTGAGACAAGGCTTTCTTGAGGGCTTTATAAAAGTAAGTTGAGATTTACGTTTCCCCGGTCAGAGTTTATAGCAACGGAGACCGTTTGATATTAGTCCCCCCACTGAGGCTCCTCTACTGAGCTCTGAACAGTCCATTTGTGGCGTTGCCTCTATGAGTCCAGCTAAACTCTGCTTCTCTCCTCTCAAACCGCAACGTAAACACGACGCAACATAAACACCAGACTAAAAACACATGCCAAACCTTTTGCACACACACTCACACATACAAAAGCGTGTAGAAGTAAAAACAGATGACCTCTCCTTTCCCCAGCAGCCCCTCTGTTCAAGATGTGAGCTGATGTAATGGGTTTCGGGTGATGTTGATGATGGGGGGGGCGGGGTGATCACACATGCTGGACTGTGTGTGTGTGTTTACACTTACGTTTGTTTCTGAGGTCGTTGCATGCAGGCTTTCACCAATTTCATCAGTTCAGTTTTTGTCCTTTGTTCCATTTAAAGCGAGGATGTGCGTGCACGTTCACTGGTTACAGGAAGTTAAAAGCAGGATATAGCGTAAAGGTATCTGCACATGGAGAAATATGGCATCGCTAAAGAGTTCCTTAAGGTAACACTGAAGTGTGGAATGTATCGGGTCCTTTTGGGCTCCCCTGTTGCCAAACACATCCAGTTACTGTCTTGTAAGGGAAATAGAAGACAGAGTGCGAGATGTTTAGGAGTCAGTGTGAAAGGTGACTTTCTCATGATGGGTCACAGTGACAGGAACCGTCGGAGACTATCCAGAGGTTCTGCTGCAGGAGAAACCTGCTGCATGTCATTAATGTGCAAGCAGCAGGATGGGCCTCAGTAGACTATAAGCGTGTGTGACCTGCACAACAACTTGGTGCTCTTTGTCTCTATTTGCTGGTGTTTCATCATGTCATTGTCTGATTGCATTTAATCGACAGGAGATTATATGCATTATATGGAAGGATTTGTGTCTTTAATTTATTTTGGATATGCTGGATACAATTTCCTGTGTGATTCAAACTTTCAGAGCTTCTTTTTTTAGTCTTTGGCATGTTTCCCGTTGCATTGGTCATGGAGACAAATGTAGTCCTGTAGTGATTTCACTACACAAGGCTTTTTGCTTTGTGTTCTACAAACTTTTCCATCCTTATTCAAGATGGTCACATGGCAAGGATGCTCAGTGTTTTGGGTGTTTCTGTTGCATTATGTAAAGCAGTTTGTTTTACCTCAACTAGTATAGTCCACCGGTAAAAAACGTGCTACGCCTTGATAACACTTCTTGGTTTTAGTTACATATTATTATTATTTATTTATCAATTTAGTCTGTGACAAATGAAAACGTTTCGTTTTAGTTGATGAATAGCATTTAGTTCCTTTTAGTCAGGGCAGGTGTATTGTTTAGAAACTGACAAATGTGGATCATCTAGCAATGCTAGATTGCACCTGTCATTTTGGTGCAAAAACGTCAACGCAGATCAGGCTTTATCCAGCATGCATTTGTAACAATGCCGGTGTGTCAGGCATCAGGGGTTTCAGCATTGTAACAAATTACAAGGGCCCGCGTACCACGGCAGGTAAAAAATCCGAGACGATGGAGTAACTGGGTAACGCTGGAGACCAAACCGAAATAGCGAGGGAGCAATGAGGGAATAGTGCAGCTGAGATGGACCAGGCAAGAGATTTGAGTCCTGGTTGGGAGTGAGTGGCACGATCTGAGAGGAGGAAGACAGTCTCAGATTTGGGCCAAATATTCTGGACAGTGGAAAACATATGGAACTACTAATGAGTTTGTCCCATGAACGCGAGGAGCTCGTGTTTGAAATTGCACTCCTTTGGATCCTCAGCAATTCATCGGCCAGGTGGGAAGTTGATTTGAGGAACGGTTGTTAAAAAAAAGAATGTCAGGACAGCCAGACATTTTACTTATAATAATAAGCTTCGAGTAAACAGAAAATGTTATGTGACCAATTAAAGTCCGATCAAAATGTGTATTCATTGATTGTACCTATAAGCCTTGATCGGACTTTAAAAGATTATGAAATGACAGAAAAACACTGACACTGAAAGAGAATATATTATAACATGAGATGTTTATTCATACCTCACTCTCCATTCACACAGTCATGTTATACAAAATATATTTATGTGCAAAATACATTCATTTTCACCTTTTCACAAGAACTGTAAAAGCAATTTACATTATAACACAAGCTATTTCATAAAACAATTAGTCTGTAAACATTGCCCTCATTTTCTTTTAACAATGACAAAAAAAAATGTCAATCAGGTTACAAATCTAATGGTTTTACTCATTACATTATCTAGTTTAAAAAAAACACACAAATATAACTCTAAAGTTAACTCACAAAATAAACTAACAATAACATATGAATGTAAACACTTTGATGAGTATACGTTTGGGAATGTAAGATCTTGAAAATGATTTAAAAGCATTCAGAAATTCAAGAACATTTTGAAGTAAAGTTTCTAAAACGATGTTGTCTGAAGCTGTTTCTGCAGTTGTTGGTTGTCCAGCAAATAGACCTGTATTAAATGCTGCACTGCCCATGACAACATATCATTAACACAATTGTGTGAACCTCTCCTTTCGACTGTAATTGGGACGGATGACAGTCAATCAGTCAATAATTGTTGTATTATGACCTTGGTTCAAAAATACATTTCAGTCTCTCGCAGCATTGTCTTTCACTCATTCGAACATTTCCAGTAAAATTCATTGCAGCAATAATAGTGATGGAGATGATGATGACAAAAATCACATGATAAGTCAAACTTTTAAATTTAGGGACCAAGATGGTAAAGGCATTTTGTAAGTTGCTCTCTTCAGTTTCATCACGAAAGCTTATTACGATTGCTGATGTTCGCAATGATGAGGAAGATCACGATGAAGAGTTACGCCACCTGTCAGTTGATGAACTGAGCGCCTCCGTGTGGCACCATCTCCGTCACCCCCCACGCCACCACGTTCCCCCTTGGGTTGGAGCCGTGACCCTCCCGCAAAGCCAGCTGGGAAATCTCTTCCTCGGACAGCGCCCTGTCCCACATGTTCACCCCCGTCATCTTCCCGGCAAACGCCATCTTCGGGTCGAACCCTCCCTCGAGCCCCGTGACCCCGCCCCCTCTTTCCTGTCCCAGCTGGAGGGAGCCTCCGTCGGGTAAGACGTGTCCCTCCGCCACCCCGGGGGAGGAGGCCACCTTTTTGCCGGCTGCCCACACGGACGCCAGTCCCTGCCTGGACGACCAGGCCCCGCACAGGTGGACCCACTCGGGTGCGCCTCCGGGACTCGCCGCCACCACCCCGGGGGCCTCCACCAGGTGAGCCTCTCCTCCGACGGTGAAGTGCGCGGAGGTGTGGCCCAGCAGCAGCTGGATTTCAAAGGGGTTGCGGCGGTTCCCGTAGGAGAACAGCACGGTTCTGTTGGACGCGGCGGTCGGCTTTACCCACATGCAGACGGTGAAGGAGGAGAGGGAGAGAGGGGCGTCGGGTATGACGGAGGCGTAGATTCGACGGGAGCGCATGGGAAAGAGGAGGGCCGTCTCACAACCTGGAGATGAAGACGGCATTAAATCAAGAATATTTGAAACAAAAAAAAACACACACAAATTTAGAAGTGGGACTTATATTCAGGGATCTGGGTCAGATGGGGAATACTTTGATGCTAACTCGGCTTCTGCAGCTTTGATTATGACTCTTGACTCCTGGCAGGAGCGGATAAATTGGCATAACTAAGCTATCTAGAGCCTGTGCTATATTACTACATGGTTTTATATTATATATCAAAGTTCAGTTTAAGTTCAGGTGATGAGTTCATGAACCATGGGAGTTTTTTGTCCTTCCTTAATAATGCATAGACACAATAACACACACACACACACTCACTTCTCCCCCTCTGGGTCATCTGGATCATCCGGTTCATTGGTCCGTTCTGCTTCATTTATCATTTCCGCTGTTCCTCTCACTTTTTAATCATTCAAACATACTCATTCACTGTTTTACCCCTCTCTGAAGTCACTCTGCATTGGAAATTCTATTGTTTGAATATTATTTGGTGTGTAAAAAACTGGGACTAATAGGGTAAAGGAAATGTGTCCTTATGAAAAGCTATTGCTTTCTGTCCCATCGTGCATATTTTCATCATCTTATTCTTTCTTTTGGTTCTTTTGGTACCCTGATTAGTCTCCTTTTCTCCCTTTCTCTCTCTTGGATGCCAAATAATTGTTTAATTTGTCTCAGGTTTCTCTCACTCAGAAAATAATGGTGAACATGCTGAGTGTGCGTCTGTGTGTGTATGTGTGTGTATGAGTGTTCTCATGATGGTTTCCATCTGGTTCTGTTTACAAGGGTGCTTTGGTGTGGTTTTTGTGGCGACCGGCTAATGATTTCATCTCCCTCTGGTCGTTATGTCGGCCAGATTTATATGTCCGGACTGTTAAGGTGTGCGCACGTGCATAAATAATACTACACATCCTTTTTTTTTTGCAGTCTTGAATTCATTCTGTGAAATTAAATTGTCTTCAGTGGTGCTTTTGTAGGACTCCACTTGGTCCAAATCTCCCCACTCACACTTAGTCACTTAACCTCTGAAGTTGGATTGGTATTAGTCAGTGTTTTTTCAAGCAGGGTAAACCAGAGTAGTAGCTCTGATAATGGAAACCATATGGCACGCCATCCCTTCTGAGATCTTGTTTGTGGTCATGGAGTCCAATTAAAGTTATCCTTCCCTGCATTTATTGGCGTACATTATAACCTTTAAACATGCAAAACTATCTTTTATATAATTATGTGAATCAACAAAAATAGGTTCGGGTAAAGGTTTTGCTCGGTGAATGAAGTGGCACTGTGCCTTAAATGTCTTTTGAATAAATGTTATGTCTTAAGTGTTTGAACTGACCGCGCTGGGTCAGAGTCATTGTGAAGGCAAAAGGATACGTCGCTACTTGAGGAGGAGCAAAGCGCCTGGAGACATACAGACTGAAGTGTAAAAGGTATTTGGGACAACCACATGCTGCGTGATTAGTTGTTGAGCATTGACAAGCAAGCTTCTCGTTCTTTTACTTCAAGTTTGACCTCAACGAGTCAAGATGGAGAAATGGAAAATTTGAAGGTGGATGGCTGTGTTTTTTTTGTTGTTGTTGCCATTGTTAAGAAAGGTGAAGGTAAATACAACTGAAGCAACAGGCAATGACAGACGCAGAGATGGCTGGTGTGAAGATGGATATCTCACCTGCGGGTAGTAATCTTTGCATCGATGACCTCAGCACCTCCTCCAGTTCCACCCTCGTCTTTTGCATCGCAGCCAGCACCCCGTCTAAAGCCGCCTCTTGTGGTGTGACCTCTTGCTCCTCTGGGAGCTTGGCTCCCGGCTTTGTATTCAACCCCATCCCCGCCGCTGTGCGGCTAAGGCAGCTGTTCTCCAGCTTGGTGAGTCGGGAGGTTTGCGCTTGTGCTGCGGCGAGAAGCTGCTGTAGCTTGGCCTCCAGCTGGTTAAAACCCCGGACAGGATTCCCAGCAGCAGCAGCAGCGGCAGCTGAGGCCGAGTCGCGGGGTTTGAGGCGCTCCATGGTTTCTTTGAGGCGGCCCTCTAACAGCGACGCCATCCTTCTCCCTGCTGTCTCCATTGCGGCCCCACAGGAGCCGCCGAACTGGACTACGAACCTGACCAAAAAGGACCAAAGTTAAATATGTTTGAACCAGAATTTATTTGTTCCCAATTCATACCATTGTTCAAGAACAGGCTGAATTCAGGACACTGGTCTTAAGTATCCATTGTTGTCATTCATTTAATCCAGAAACAATTATTTACTTGCTTTCTTTGTCTTTGTTCAACTAACCTAAGAATTTCTGCACGCAGTGAAGCCATCTCCACCTTGATGATGTCATCTGCATACTGAAGCAGCATGTTCTCCCTCATCTGGCTGTTTTCCAGCATAGAGAAGAGTTTGTCCCATCTGGTCAGGTCTCGAGAAACGCAGGGGGCTTGACTCGGTGTGGCTGCATGGTGGAATTGTAAAAAGATGGAAAGAAACATGTAGGGATGCATTTGCTTTTGTCTCAACTACACCTTCCCAACCCCGGATTTATCTTCAGAACTACAGTTTCCGTAATGGTTTAGGAGATAAAACCAGTATCCTTTTTGCAATGTACACATGGATTCACAGATAACTATCATTGGATTCATTTGGCCAGGACAAAAACATTAAAGTGGGACCATATGAGGCGAGGTGCTTATTTGCCATAGTAGTAGTATTTGGAGAAAATGACATACTACAAAACGTTGTTATGCGCTTCTATTATATATATATGTTCAGATTGCACTCACTTATGAGTGCATCAACTTAAACAAAGATAACTGGTAAAATAATGCGTAAAATGGAGGTAAAAGAATAAATGAGGTTGTTAGAGGAGAGCTAAGAGAACTTGAGAGAGAAACAATTGACTCATAAACCACTTTGCTTTTCCGGAAACATCATCTGTCTCCCTGCGTGAATGAGGACACAGAGGGAAGGAAGAGGAAGGTTTTGTTTACAATGAAGAGGAAGGAGCTGCTGAGAGAAGGAGAGAGATAAAGCAAAGCCTGGGGAGTGAGAAGGCGTCAGACGCACTAACGTATGAGCCTCTCACACTCGGTGTTCATACCTGCAGACCCAGGTGTTTTTAGGTGGTGTCATCACAGGGCGGCAGGATGTGTTTCGTCTGCCTTTCCCCAAAGTTCAAAGCGATTAGGCAGAAGCTTCACACACTCTGCTGTCTTTAACTTGGCAAACCAAAAGTGCATGTCAAGACTTAAGGAAGATAAATCTCCAAACTAGCGTCTGTGACTCAGTAGTGTCTATTAGTCCTCTATTATTTTAGTGAGCCATTACTGCCTGTAAATCTATTCCTTAATGAATAACATTTATTTGTCTGATTTTAGGGGAATGAATCTACAAACAGTACTTTACGTGCACATATACTTGTACAAAAGCAGTACTGCGTGTCTTTGTCTGTCATTCATTTAAAAAAATGAACCGTGTCATGACCTCTCTGCCCCTGTTGATATAAATTCCACTCCCACCAGATACAAGCAGGTCAGAAGCACTGATCTGTGTCTTCCTACGGGCCTCTCTCTCTCTCTCTCTCCGCCCCTCCCCCCTTGCCTAACACCTGCATACACAACTGCATGTAACCCGCGTGATTTGACTCTTTCCGGCAAGCCAACTATGAAAAAATGTGCGTTCCTTCGACCTCATTGCTCCCACCTCTTTCCTGGTTTAACCAACTCGCAGGCGATGCCCGGAGCAAAGTTCCCATTAACTGTTGGCGATGCAATTAGACTTCCTGCCAGTTTTTAGAACAACAAGCCAATGCCACACAAGCTTTGAGGGATCAATTGCGTGCACACGTGCACATGCACTCACACTTTCTCATCGGGAGCCTCAAGAACATTTGAGGCGACTGCATCTTATGACGATGCGGCACACTGTTGTGGTTCCGCGGTTGGTGACCAGTCATTCATGCTGTAATTTTGTTGGCTGAAAAAGCCCATTTTTCTTGCTCAGCATTTTCTTTGATGCTGCTCATACAGTCCGTGCCTGTCGAGTCTTTGTACTCTATGTGCTGTGATCCGTTCTGTCTTTTTCTTTATCACCTTATTTTGAGCTCCCTTATCAAATGTGGAGCACCCAGCAATCCAAAACAATTAACCACTTGGACTCTATGTCTCTGTCTTTTTCTGCAACCTGTGAGGCGGCTTCTGTGCCACTGGACCCCAACTCTCACTCCTTTGTGTTCCCCTCCATTGCTACATTAAAATCATTACTAAAATCATACTGATATCCAAAGTCCAGCACTTTCTTGTCTTGTCTCGCACCGTATATTCGTAGCTGAGTTCGGGTCCAGTGATGATACTGAGCATAAAGGGATGATGAATTATAAAGTCCCGAGCTCACCTTTCACACGACCCCATGCAGGATTCCTGCAAGGAATCAATTACACGCTGCCGGAATTAAATTAAATGGAACGTGTCCACCTGGGGATCCCAGTCTGATACACACCACAGTTGTAACACTTACGTTCTGGGTTCTCCACGTCCGGGATTTCGTTGTAGTTGTAGTTATCAGCGTAGTTGACCTCCACGTCATCCTCATAGGCGAGGATCAGGCACACGCACGCTGACAGCACGCACGCGGCCTGGGGGAGCCTCCGGAGGAACATGCTGCTGCTGCCGAGTGTGTGTGTGAGAGAGAGAGAGTTTAAAGAGTGTGTGTGTGTGTGTGTCTGGTAGGTTTCAGGTCCTCTCCCTACCTGCCTGTCTGTGTGTGTCTGTATGAGTGCGACTGGCTGTTTTTAATCTCTGCTGCTTCTCTCCCGTCTGTCTCTCTTTCTACTGCGCTGCAGGTCCACCTCTGTCTTTTTCAACCCCTCACTCTCTGATACAATATTTGTCCCTCCCCCCCAATGACTCCCCACCTCCCCCTCTCTTTCTCTCTCTCTCTCTCTCTCTCTCTCTCTAAATGCTGAGCAATCCTTTGGCAGGAAGCCTGGCAGTGTAAAGTTTTTCTACCAAAGAGGGGCTACGTTCGCTACACACGCACATTTATAATACTCTAGTTCTTTAGTCCGTTGATTTTCTCTATTTACCTATAAACAAACTTATCTAAATGCTGTTTATTGCAACATGGATCAACTCATGACAATATACACTGGGAAACGGTGACAGCGTGAGACTGTTTGCTACAGCAAAGTCTCACAGGGCAAGAAGCACTATTGGTCAGATGATCAAATAGTAATCAGGCCTTAACACTGACTGCAACCACACTTTCTACAGGAGCAAAACTAATAAACGTAACAATTGACTTATACTCCTTCTATTTCTCTTTCAAATCAGTTTACCAAGGATTGTTTTGTAGTTAGAATCTACAGAATGCTAGTTCAAAATGAGATCGTGTTGACTTGGACTCGTTTGACTGATCAAAATAATCACTATGTGCCATGCGTGAGGATGTAAGAGGCCCGAAAGACTAGTGATCTGTTTTAAATTTACACCACAATCAGCTTCTTGAAATGGGCCCCGTCTCAAAACTGTCTTTGATCCTTTTCAGCCCTTAAACCCTTTTATTACACAAAATGCTGCAAACGCATGAAGAGTATCCTGTGACTAAGTTAGTAAATATGCAAAAAAAAAAAAACTTGCTAAATGTTCCATCCTGTGGGGAACTCTTGGCTGTCGTAAGTGTAGAAGGCGAAGGCAGCTCTGAAGGCTGCGAGCGAGGCGGTGAGTAATGCGTCGTTGGAGGTGCCCTGTGTGTTGTAATCAGATATTACTGCAGCCCCTTCCACTCACTCAGAGGAAAGGGAGCGGGAAGAAGCAATGGAAGGGGGAGGAGGCAGAGAACACCAACTTTCCCTGATTTCTGCCTCACGCAGAGTTGTGTGTGTGTGTGTGTGTGTGTGTGTGTGTGTAGGAGCCAGACATTAGGGCTTTCTAAATGGGTTTGTTGTTCTCTTGCTTTGCTGTTTATTTATTTATTTGTCAGCCTCACCATATGGGTTTGCACGCAGGTGTGTGCGTGTGTGTACTGTATGTGAATTTGTGTGCCGTGAGTGTTTGTCAGCATGTATTCTTGCGCGTATGTGTGTGTTTTCGGAGGGGAGGGAAATAATGACTTCCTCATGAGATTTTATCTCGCTCCCCCTCCCTCCATCTTTCTGTCAGCCTGTGTCTCTCTTTCATTGTGTCTGCTTTCTCTCTCCCAAATACCGACTGAAACACACACTCGTTCCCTTGTTATCTGCACAAAACAGCCTTCTCATTCAGACAGCTTCACAGACAGAGAGGGAGTTGTGTCGAGTTGCAAAAACCGCTTTGCTTAGATTTTTAAGACAAAACAATATTTGTTTAAGCTGTTTCATTAAGCTTTTTTTCTGAGAATCTTGGGGATTCTTTTATTAACTTCATTTTCTAGTCTGCGTCTGTCTAATTGGTCATTCTGAGTAAAAGAATAAATGTTTCATCATAAAATGTTTCATTTCTGTTGATATTAATAATAATTTTCGGCCTATTATAAACCTTTTGATTATTAAGCCGTGTACAGCGCTGCAGATTTTGCTGCACAAGACAAATTACGTAGGACATTTTGTATTACTTAACAACGCTCAAAAATTTAGCCCATGTTTGGAATGAAGAAATAATACAATCGTAAAATAATGAATGACTAAACCACTTACTTAACATGGACTCAAGAACGTATCTCATTTAAATTATACTGACTGACATGAATGAAAACCGTTAATCCCGAGAACACCTTGAGAGAGGAGCTCCCTGCAGCATCTGGCTCGTAATCCTCAATCTCTGTAAAACAAACACAATAGAACATTTAGAAACACAATGTTCTGACCTTCCGGAAGGTTTTATGACATCCAGGATAAACACATTTACAAGGAGCATTTAGTGTGTAACTGAGGGTTCCTTTGTGCCTCACTTGTTATAACAGGTCAGGGCAAATCTTTGCACAAACGCTACAGCTGTTTTTTTTTTTTTTTTATTGAGATAAAAGGACAAACTTGTGACAGAACGACAAAGACAATGTGTTTGAGAAAAGCACAGCAATATTAAGCTACCGGCTTAAATGAACAGACCTGTGATGTGATGAGCTGATAGCATCTGGGGCAGGCATTATTACACAGTAAAATGCGTTTTCATGTTGCTCCTGGTGTAGAACACACGCGTAACGTCACTGTTAGCGTGACCTCAAAAATGAAACATCACCTGAGATGTTAACGCTTCAATAAGCATGAACACACAACAATACTGGAGACCTTGATTTTCTGGTGATAAGAGTAACTTTACCTTATCAGCTCCCTGGCTGATCTCCACTGAAGCTTTGAGGTCCAAAGTCCTGCTGGTTAAAAACCACCGTAAATGTACAGCAATTCGTTACATTGTGAGTTTATGCTTATTCACCGCAATGCTTCAGGGAAAGTTAGATGTGAATACAACATGATTTACTGCCAAAAAGATAAGTCCATAGTTTTCTTGTTGGATTTTAAATCTCTATCAAGGATTCGTGAGACTCTGCTGCGTATTTTATCATCATGAAACATAAAGTCAGTGGGCACAGGACATTTTGTCTAACACACGGTCAGTGAGAGTCTGTTCGGGTGAAGTTATCTAGGGGAAAGGGGGAGGATGGGCATTGAGTTTAAACCTTAGTCACTCAGGAAATATTTTGACCTTCGTGTACACGTAAGGGGGAAATCGCTATGTGTCTTTTTCTTTCTGAATCCCCTCCAGCTGTGCTGTTGGGTTGGAGTCACTCATGAAGCAAAAATGCACATATAACCCTGATATATATTTTCTGGTAAGTGTTTGACATCTGTCTCTTTTTTTTCAATTTGGCAGTTCATCCGACCCTCTCCCACCAGAGGTTATTTGAGCTGTGTGAATAACGACTTAAGGGACAAACGTACACAAAAATGAGTGTTGTGAAACATGCGTACGCCGTAAAGCCATCCAAATACATCCTTCTGGATCTCATTTGTGCTGATCACGGCATTTTGGTACTCCCATGCATTTTGCCAAGTTCTGTGCATTGTGGAATATTAAAGGAATTTTCCCGTATTTGTCATAAATAGAAGCAACGAATTACTGAACGGTCAATCGCTGAAGATTACGCTGCAATTAATAATAATTGTTTGAATAGTTTTCAAGAAAATGGGGTTAAAATGTATTTGCTTGATATAACATTATGAGTGAAATGAAATATGCTTGTCTTTATTTGGATCTCATAGTGTCATTTGACTTGGATGCACTAGTTCCAGCTCTGTTGGTGATACATTCGGTTTATGGTCGTGTTATTGCTGTGGGACACAGTGACTTTTTACAGAAAGGAAGATACAAATCACATCAAAGACACTGTAAATCATCCAGACTCTTTTAGTTTCCTCTTCGTTAAAACGGTAGTAGTGATTTTAACTCAAAGTTAAGTGTGTCTCCAGTTTGTACATGTGTGTTTGTTGTGTGTTTGGGACCTCGAGAAGGCTAATGTGACATTTGGAAAACAGCACAGCAAAAGAAAGGCATTGTGTGCTCCCCTGCCTCTGCATATGAAGTTAACAACAGTGTAACAGACCAGTCTTGTTCCTCTTCAAAATGTTTAAAGGCCCTTCAGAAACCACAAATTATCATTCATTACAGGATGTTTTAGGTCATCGCGGTGGCTTGGGTGCATGCTGGAATGAAGGTTTGAAGGTCAGACATTCTAACAATATGTATATTTAATCAATAACGTAAAAGAAATGCCTTCATGTCACGTCACATTTATTGTCTGTGTTCGGGTGAGGGTAAGATCTATAAATCCTCCAGAGCGTGTTTCTGTGCAGACTCTCGTCTCCTCCTGCCTTTTAACATTCCTCTGAACAGACCGTTAAATGTTATTACCAGCCCTGTTTTTTTTTTTTTTGCTGCGCCTGTCTCTTTTTATGGTGATTTGTGCCGCAAGTGTAGAAATGTATACGTGAGATCTTCTAGATACAGTCTAAGTTACAAGTTACAATCTATGATTACAGAGTTAGGGACATGACAAGAGCCGGCGACCATCTTCAAAACATTTATGTTCCGTCTTCTTCTCTTCTCCGCCTCAGCACAGAACAGTACAGAACAGATCGTCCTTTCATTTGATCAGCACCAGTCATCTCTAACAGGACAAAACCTGTGTTTAAAGTGATTTGTAGCTGTGGATCACCTGTTTTAAACAATTTCTGGGGTTTATTTTTGCTATTTTTAAGCTTTTACGAAATATGACAAAGGTTCAACTTAAACTCGTAGCCATTTGAAATATTATGGACCAGATGTTCATGACTAAAAGTATGATTAATGGTCATAAATACTGTAATTTCACTTCAAGATGTCAAGACCATTTTAGTATCACTAGTTGAATTCAAATGTATAGTGGCATGACTTCTGGGATGGGGATCTGGATTGGTTCCCCATTTCAGTCCAAATTGAAATATTGCCGAAAGTATTAGCTGGACATTAATAAACCCCTCAGATTCAAAAATAATAACTCTGGTGTTAACAACGTGGTTCATAATACCAGCCATGCTGATTAGTAATTTAGAAAATGATAGCATGCTCAAAAAATGTGAATGTTAGCAAAAAGTGTTGTTGTCAGGCATCTGATACAGAAGCCATTGTTTCCATTTTAAAACATTGAGTCTTTGTTCAGTGAATCATTTAAAGATGTTTCATACATTAGGCTGTTGTTCGATGCCTTGGGTTTTATTGGGTTGCGTCCTAATTTAAGAATGCCTTTATTTACAATTGTGCGTCACCACTGACTTTCTTTCTGCGTCATTTAAGAAATAATGACAACAAACGGAAAGCATCTTATTTACTGAAAACAGAGGTTGTGTCATGATGGGGGATCGTGTGCTATGTGAGCTTCTCCCCCAACAGCTGGAAGAATTCATTGAAGATTCATGTTTCATGCAACTTGGGTTCAGTTTTCTTGGTAGTAATATACAATTATTATAGTCACCAAGTGAGGGGCTGAGACCTGGGAATGTGGCAATGTCGAAAGTTAGAGATAAGTAGGTTTATTTATTAGGTTTAATACATGCAGCTAAAACTAAAGCATTGGGTGTCTCTTTCACTAAATCATATGTCATTTGCTAAACACAGAGATGGTAGTTTACCTTTTCAAAGTAAAAACATCTATCAGTGTAACCCAAAAGACTGGGATTTGGGGGTTTCATTTTGGGATCATGTTTTGTATTTTTGGGCAATCTACAAACACACTAGAGGGAACCTGTGCCTCTGCTTCCACTGTTAACACAGGTGGACAAAACGAGTTTTACTGAAATACACACTCTCTCTCTCTCTCTCTCTCTCTCTCTCTCTCTCTCTCTCTCTCTCTCTCTCTCTCTCTCTCTCTCTGGCAGGTAACCACATGCTGTTAAGAGTGTTGCCCTCGGTCTACCCCAGACAACCAGACACCATCCACTGTCAGCTAGGCAACCTCACTGCGATGATGTCACAGCTGGAGTCCCCGGAGCAACAACACCTAATCCGACTTATTCAAATCGTTGCCGAGCAACATCCACTGGTGAGTGCTGTTTATGGTGTAATTTAATTTAGAAATGAAGCACAACGCACTTTGGGTAGATCATCATGAGCCTATCCACTGTACATTAAAAAATTATTTTGTTGTCTCATGGGCCGAAGGGACCCCCAGTTATTGTCACTTTACCAGTTGTTGGATTTTTTTTTTTTTATTGAAGTGCTGAAAAAGAGCGTTGCATGTGGAGTTTATATATAGAGAGTATCTGTATTTGAATCCCCATAATCCTGCATATTTTTGAAGCAGAGCTGCTGGGGGTCTGCATGAGGGGAAAGTACCACATGCCAGGAAAAACACATGGTGGTGAAACATGGAGAATATCACTCCTCAAGAAACTAATCTCCTCCCAGCACACAGAAATACAAAATATTTTGTTTGTGACTGTAGCTGCATTTATTACAAAAGTTACCACATCTCGTGCTTCCTAACATTCAGTTACTGGAAGTGATTCTGTATTGAAACTATGATCTATGATCACAATATGGAACTTTATGGAGTCGACCATCTTCTTCTCCCTGCACATGATATTAATCTAAACATTCACAACCAGGGACAGATGAAGCTGTAGCAGGAGGGCAATGAGGAGCATTGTTAGTCTGATCCAGTCCAGTCCGACCAGAAAACTCGTAGGAACTGGTACTGGACTTCGTACTGACAGTCAAGCTTTGTTTATCGCCCGTCTGTTAACCTCGCTCAAAGGTCACTGCTCTCACCTCAAGCCTTCATCAGAGGAACACTGGACTTCTGTTGTTGTTGTTGTTGTTTTTTGTCATTGAGCGATGGTACCTAAACAGTGACAGGATCACGGCAACGGCGCAAGCAAAAAAGCAATAAGAAAGATTTCCCCTTCTAACTTTGTGTCTCCTCCCCCGAACAGATGTTGAGCCCCCAAGTGCCCGCACTAGTCAGTTACCTAGGAGACCAATCCCTAACTGAGGCCCTACTTGGCTCGCTGGTGGACGTGTCACAGGCCAGCCCTTCTTCGCTGGTCAGCTTTCTGCCAACGCTGAGGATTCTGGGACAACAATGCCCCGCTCTCTTGGGTAAAGTGGCCAAAATCCATGGTGCCGTGGGTATCATCAGTGAGGTACAAACACTGTGATCCAAACACATTTACCCGAGTTCATGTTCATGTGCAGCAGTGATTTGCTGTTGATGCAGAAAGTAGATGCATGCGAGAGTCTCTTAGTACAGATTAAACAACCACGATATAATGTGTTAATCAGTGAGTATTTTCTTCCCTTGGTACAGAGCCAGGCTGCTTCCCTTCAGTCTTCCTGCTAAGCTAAGCCTAACCATGGCTTTTTTTTTAATCTTCGACTACATATTTACTGCAGCAGCAGTATTGATCTTCTCATCTAATCTTTGCAAGGAAGAGGATGAACGTATTTCCCAAAACTGTTTTTTATGAAGAGAGATTGAAATGATTGATGAAATGACAGTTTGCGGTAAACAAAGCAAAAATACTGTCAATCCGTGTTGGAATTGCTTGGGAATAATCCTATTAATACACCCCGCTTCTGTCTCGAAGTGGGTGTTCACACACAAAACAGGCAGTGAGTGGGGAGGAACTGGCTGCACTCTCACATGACTCTGTTGCCCTGCCAAGTGTAAAGCACACGCTCGCCCGCCGGACCCACAGCGGGCGCATCCGGAGACCTGAACTGCAGTCTGACACCACACACGTCAGGGTTCAGGAGCGTCTCCGCGGCTGGATAGGAATAGAAGAAACACAACAAACTGCTGTCCAGACAGGGAGAAAAATGAACTCTAATGTGAAGGAACTGTTAAAGAGCCGCCCTGTCAGCCTAACGCTACAAGCACAACGCAATAAAATGTGTTCTTTAAAAACAGCCTCAATTAAACTGTGCTCGTGTGGCAGAACCAATTTTATGCAGCAGGTATTCATTTATCAAAATTCTACCATTGAAAGTGTTACTACGGCTGCTAATAATATATTTTTTAGTAAGACTTTGGAGTCAACTAAATGTGTCCCATGAGCCTCATTCTGGCAAACCCTGCAGAAACACTTGAGCTGCTGATTACAGGTTAATTAGCCCGGCAACTTGGACCAACTGCAAAGTGGCATCTTGGCTGACCGATGGCTCAGACATTCATGGTCCCCAGACAATATATCCTACAATCCTTGGGTGTCCTCTGACTTTTCGTCTGCTGCCCCCATGTGGCTCGAAGGTAAATTAATGGATTGCCATGGTGACCCTGCGTGGCTGTAGACCCTCCACCTGATGGTGTAAATCTGTGCTTCTCCCTATCTGAAGGTGGTTCAGAGTCGCAGAGAGGGTTTGGTTGGTCAGGCTTTAATATGTTATGTTGACAGTTAGAGACAACTTGAGTTGAAAATATCTATGGATTTTCTATGGAGTTTGTGAAAATACTGAATTCAAACTCTTGTTAAAGATCTTCTCCTTCAGGGAAGAAAGTAAACACCCATTGTGAAAATACTTCGGACCATGCCAACCTCAGCTGGATGATGATAATAATATGTTGTCATGAGGGAGTGCTGTTGTTACATATGGGGCAAGTCTGACATATGAGTGATACAGTGATTAGTGATGAGTTGTTATCAACGTCTTGCAGATGTACCAAGTAGTACATGTCCATGCAACACTGTGTAATGATCGGTAGCCTGAAGGCCAACATTACAGGGAGTCAATAATGTGTGTGTGCAGAGCCATGAAGGTGACAGCAGGACAGCTTGAGACCCCCCCCCCCCTCCTTCCCCCCTCCCTCTTCCTCTGGGTCCATTTAACGCAGTTCAACAACCATTTGGGGAAATAAATGAAAGGAGGAATATGGCACAATCCTGACAAACACACACACACACACACATTATGGAGCTAGAAACCATAATACAGTTTTCTATTTTTTCAGGGCATTCTTTCCTCCTCAATATTCTTGTCAAATAAACCTGCCAACCCAGACACACACACACACACACAGTTGGTCAGACCTCAGTGTCCTGTATTTCTTCACATTGGAACCATTTGGAAAATAACCCTTGTTTTTCTGGGAAAAGCCTGTGCAGATTCTCACTGGGGTGCATTTGTACTTGATTGTATAATGATTGCCCAACACTCTCCCTGGCTTCCCATTACCTTCTGAAGAGAGTTAAATTTAAATTATGTTTCAGGGTTGTTTCGTTTTTATTTTTCTTTGCATCCTGCTGCTTCTTTTTATTGTATGGCCTTTCTTATTATGATTCACCTTAATATGTATAGTATTGTCTTTGAAAAAAGTTGTAAAGAGCAAAGCGGTGTTGCTGTTTTACTAGACTTTTAAATATACTGTACCAGTCAAAAGTTTGGACACGCCTTATCATTCAATTAAATGAAAAAGTTAAGATTAAAAGGCTGCCCTGTTGAAAAGTTTTAAACATTTTGTACATTGGTACACCTCCGATGAGTCTCGTCGAAAGATATGTCTAAATCACTACGGCGCCGCTATGACCTTTTTGAAATGACCATTAGAGAAGGTGAAGAGAAACTCTTCACCAACAGCCCCCATACATACTATAAAACCTCACCAGGGGTTACAAGACAAAGAGGTGAGGAACTACTACGGAGAGGTAACATAACGCAAGTAAAGTGTTTGGCTCAATAATAACCCCTGGAAAAGCCTTTAGTGCACAAACAAAAGTGAAGTATATACCTTAATTTTCCACAGCTACTCTGTTCAGATAGAAATGTTTGGATTTCAAAGGATGAATTCTCCCTGCGCTGATACATACACAGTGGCTGTGGCAAGTGATTAATGTGCTGTGGGAAACAAAGGACACAGTCATGCACACAGGACTATCTCCATGGGGCTCGTTAGTGTGCCAGCTCCAAAGGAAGTTGGCATAACAATAGCACAGATTTAGAAAAGATGCAGTTTTTTCTACTGTGAATCGTTTAATATTAAGTTCTCAAACAGATTTAGACTCAAGCACATCTTCTACCGCATTAGGAGATGGGCTACTTGAGTTGTAGGAATTTGGATAATGATCCGATGAAACCGATTGGAGCCAAGTTCTGTTTTTCTCAGGATGTGTGTGTGTGTGTGTGTGTGTGTGTGTGTGTGTGTGTGTGTGTATTGGTTTGTGTAGTAGAACACACATGAGACAGAAAGGGCTTTTTTTTTATTTCTCCAAATTCACATGCGCCCTTTGACCATTTTCTGGTGTAGATTAAAAGTTATGATTAAATGTAACATATCTGAGATTTTGTTCTTGAACTTCCTAATTTTGTACTCATTGATGATGAAGGAGAGCTTAATTTGACCCCGGTAAGCATTTAATAGCATTATGCGTATACATCTTGAAACTAAGAAAGCTTTAATGTTCAGAGGTATTTTAGTGAGTCCTCACAAAAGTAAAACATCTCAACAACAGTAAAAGTTTGAAACTCTGTGGAGAAGAAGCTCTCAACCGAGTAGTAAGTTCTTGTATCTGCAGTTGGCTCACAAACTCCTAGATACCTACTTGAGTATGTTGTTACAGTATGAACTCAAGTTCCTTAATGGTAGTCTTGACATCCCGTTTAATTATAGCAGCCAACAGAGAGTCTTGTGAAACATGCCCCGAACTGTGTTGTAACTTCATTCTTCTCTCTTTGTCACAAGCTTTTCTTTAGCTGTGTGAGCACATGTTGGCTCTGTCTGCCTTTGTCTCCATCAATCAATCAGTCTCTTATAGGAGGAGAGAGGGGTCTCTTTTTTTTTTTCGGGTAAAGCTGTGTACGTTTTTTACAAGCTTAGGGAGTAGAGTTTTTTAATAGAATCCAGTTTTTTTTTCCTACTGGTGTTTTGTTGGCCTTGGTTGTGTGCCTTTGCCAAACCGCTGTCCGCTGTGGTCATCTGTTATCGCCATGATTCATGTTGACTAGTTTACACCTTTGTACATGTAAAAGAGAGGTGAGAACCTTCCTTTGAAAAAACAAATATACATAATAGCGGGTGAAACATTGTTGCCCGTCATTTTTCTGTTTCCCAAATTACCGCAACTTTATGAAAAAAACCTGTTATGCACACTATTTTTTCTTTCTTTTTATATGTCTTTGCATTGGCATATTGCTGTAACGCATTTTCTTCCTCCAGACTCATGCTCTCGGCGCCATGGTCTACCTGGTGTCCTGTCTGGGCAGCATGGAGCACAGCTTTCACCACACGCTGCTGCTGGAGACCAGGGCTCTCACCGACCGCTACCCGTCTTTACTGGGGGGCTGCGGCAAAGACATCTACCGCATGAGCAACTCGTTCAGCGCGATATCCCGAATGCTAGGGCAACGGCTGGAGGAGAGCACGGCCACGCGCGGCAGGTCAGGAGACGGGCGGTTGAGCTGGTGGGCTGTGGACACATGTATGTACACGGGAGGCATAAGAGGTATTCATATTCTCATCCAGCTGATGGGAAGAAAGCGAACCCATCACGGAAAGGAACCGGTTCCCCACGTCGGCTTCATGGTCTTACTGATGTTTCAGGGGCTTTGAAGGGTTTTGATAAATGACAGAGGATAACCAGTTATAAACAACTACACCGAACATATTTGATATCTGAAGCACGGGACATTCACAGAGACAAATCAGAAACGCACAGTCAGGAGACTACAAATCATTAGGCGAAACATTCGATACATTTGCATCGCTAAAGTAGAACATCATAACGTTTTGTAATACCACAATATTACTTTTGATTCATTATGTTTGTCTTTCCTCCATCTTTCATATAATTTGTATATTCACAATAAGAGATAAAAACAGCTTCGTAACGCAGTATGCACGCACATCATGTGAGACACACATTACTCCGTAACAAGAACATCATGTGCGGGATTAGGAGCTTCCAAAGGCTTTGTTTGGGGTCTTCTGGAAGACAGACAGAGGGATTGAGAGGGGCAGGATGGTTTATCAGTGATCGCGCCGGGGGGGGGGACGCGACAATGAGGCAGTTAGATTTCCCTTTTTTCAGCAAACAAGTCGACTGTTTTATGAAGAGGGAGAGAGGTAAAAATTAGTTTGGTTAAAGATCAAAAGCGACGAGGAAGGTAAGGGAAGAGGGAGAGGGAGGCTATTAAAATCCATTCCAATGTGTCTGCCCAGCTTCCTCTCACATGCCCCACACATGCAATCAAACCTTTTGCCCTGTTTGTGTGTGTGTGTGTGTGTGTGTGTGTGTGTGTGTGTGTGTGTGTGTGCTTTGCAGGGGGAGTGAGGCGTGCCCGGCGTCTCCTCGTGCATCTCTTACGGGGGGAGGGTTGGGGTCAGAGCAGCGGCTGCAGGTGAAGATCCAGGCCTTTGAGGAGAAAATGGGCGAGGAGAGGAGAGAAGAGGACGAGCTGGAGGAGGACTTTCCCGCCCCCCAACGGCGCCACAGCCTGAGCCAAGCCGTCAGGGAGGAGAGACGAGAAATGAGATTCAACAGGTTGGTCAGCGGGTACCGATTTTTGGATAGAACAGTCATCACAGGTGGATTTTTAGGATTTTAGGAAGAAATCCCTTAAATCAAATATATGTTACTCTAGTTTGTTTATTGGGGAAAGTGAAGAGCATCCAAAGTGCCTGTTGCTAAAAGCAGAACGCCTTATTCAGATTCAAAGATGTGGCACCACTTTGACTTTGTCTTCATTTCCTGGAGGTCAAAGAGCCTGGCCCTCCACGCCGCGCGCTCGCGCTCCATCAACTCGGACGCGGGGGACGACGGTGACGCCTCGGAGCCGAGCCCCGACAGCAACTGCTCCAACGCGTCGGCCCAGTCGCAGAACCGGGGAGCAGCACCTGTAGAGAGGAGGCTGCAGGGCGACGGCTCGATGCCCGTCACAGCGGTCACAGAGGCTGAGGAAGGTCAAAGCAGAGAGGAGGAGGAGGAGGAGGAGGGGGGGGGAGGAGGAGGAGGAGGAGGAGGAGGAGGATCACGAAGACGCTGACAGACTCTTCATCCATTTAAGAGACAATATAGAGACGGTCAGAGCGTTCTGTCGGGACACGGCGCAGCAGATCCCCGTGCCAGAGCAGTGTGCAATAGAAGGTAACGTGAACTCTTTGAGATGACAGCGTTACTGGTTTATTCAGTAGGTGCGGATGAAAAGTGCAGTAAAGTGAGAGGGGGAGGAGGGTTTGTGTTGCCTGCTGAACCTGAATGAGATTACATTCAGACAAGGATGGTTAATAATAATCTCCCACACACACACACACACACACACACAAACACACACACTATCATCCTTCATCTTCCACACACTGAGCCACAGTCGGACAGTGATTTATTTCAGTAGTGGGAATATTGTTGTAATTTAGCATCTGCTCATCACTGATTTTACTCCCATCCAGACGGCAGAATATTTTTTTCTTAACTTCGGCATTGTAAACAGACTGAACAGAACCCTTATATTGTATATCTATTTTTGTGCGGCGTGAAGGGGGTCCTGTGGCATAATGTCTAGAATGGACATTCACCATTTGTCAGTGGCAGTTTAATTACTTTTATACTATTTATATTTTATTTTATTTTTAAGTGTAAGTGTGATTGCTGGCCTTTGTTTGCCATTGACCTCATCTACAGTGTACAAAAAGGGGAACACAATTCCAACGTCCATATATGGCTCTTATAACCTGAATGTGGATAAATGTATTCACAAAACGTTTGATTGTTGCTCTAAACAGACAAAATCCTCAAATGAAATGCATCCTTCTCCCATATGTTCAGAGGACGGAGAGAAGCACACCAAGAAAGATCTCTAAATGACATTTCTTCAGCCTCTGCCAAATATAAATGTTGCTATTTGTATGCGTTTGTCTGTCCGTGTTTGTGCGTCAGATTCAAATCGAGGATGCGTGGCCAAGCTGTCGTTCTCCTGTCCCCTCAAGGGCCACTACTGTCTGTACGCCAAGTCCTGCTTCAACCTGATCAGCCGGCAGCCTCAACTCTGGATCCGCATCATGCTGCTGCATCTCCAGGTACAAACACAACGGGCTCCTGGTTCAGAAGCTGGTTTGCATTGCAGCGTAAACACTATGACGTGGAATGCAAGCTTTGGTTGCATCTGTTGAAATGTAAAATGGTCAACAAGAGTAACTTTGTGTATCCGTTTCATATTTTTTATTTTCTTTCCCTGCTGTTTTCTTTCCCCTCTCGACCAGAGTAAATCCAGCGTCGCTTTGTGCTCAAAGGATGAGTGTGTCCAGAGGCTGGCCACGCTCTGGGAGAAGACTCAGCTCAAAGGAGCTCACAGCTTCCCAGTGGCTATGACACAGAACACCACCCCGCACAGGAAGGTGTGTGCGTGTGGGCGTGTGGGCGTGGGGGTGTGTGTGTGTGTGTGTGTGTGTGTGTGTGTGTGTGTGTGTGTGTGTGTGTGTGTGTGTGTGTGTGTGTGTGTGTGTGTGTGTGTGTGTGTGTGTGTGTGTGTGTGTGTGTGTGTGTGTGTGTGTGTGTGTGTGTGTGTGTGTGTGTTGCTACCCCCTATCTGCATTGAGCAGAGGGAATGAAGTCATTGGTAGTGAAACAAAAACATTAAACTCCAAATGAGGAAAGTGTCCAACACTCACTTGTTTTAAACATTGAATCTCCTAAATGGACAGTTCTGTATACAAAACCTCTACTCCTCCCCGACACCTTCATCATGCATGTGTGTGTGTGTGTGTGTGTGTGTGTGTGTGTGTGTGTTTGTGTAAGTGCTGCTCTTTCGTAATGTCACTAGCTAAATGGTTGCTGTAATAATAATTGGACCCACAAAGAAAATGTGGTTTGTCTGTCTCTAAACTTTGTATTGTGGCTTCTGTCAGGTTGACCAGCGTTGGTTACCACATGGAGCATGAACGTATTCATGTTATTCACGCACACACAGGGCAACAGCAGTGGAGTTAGTTTTCGGATATGTTACTTAAGTAAAAGTGCAAATGCAACACTTTAGTAATACTCTGTTACATGTAAGAGTATCACAAATGTGAAGTACAATCAGGGAAATGTAGGAGTAGAGCGATTGTCATTAATATAGAGCTGGCTAAGCAGGATGTTACTGTGGTGGTTAGCTAGTTTGTATTGGACTGCAGATATATATGGATCAAACGAATAGTTGAAAAAATCATTACATTTTGAGAAATAATGTCTCCCAAATAAGGAGATCCCAAAGCGACACCATCATGCTTGCTTTGTTCAACCAACAGTCAAAATAATTTGTTTTTTACATGAAAAATGACTGTAACAATGATTACATTTATTTTGAATACATCTTCGGTTGTACCAACAGTTCTCAAGAACAAAAAAGAACAATATTTCCCTCTGGACTGTGAACCGAAGTGAGGAATCCCATGAAAAAGAAAAGACGCATGTTCAATATAAGTATCACAAATGTACTTTAACAAATGCACTGAGGTACATTCCCTCACTGCAGGGCAGGACGACTCACGCTGTGCGACGGCCAGCGGTTCAAACGTGGTTGTAAAGTTCTGCTTTTTATGGTTTTCACTGCATCACTCTCCAGTAAAACCTCTGATTTACGTGCTTAGCCACCAGTCAAATATGCTTTGTACGTTTCTTGACTGGTCCCAACTGGGTCACTCGTACCTTAAAGGAATATTCAGACACTTTAAGATCTACTTTCTATCGTTTGAGTTAAACGAGAAGATCAATACCACTTTCTCTATGGAAAAGTATCAAAACACTGGAAATAGCGGAAACTGCTAGCTTGACTTTGTCTTGAGCTTTTCTTTTGCTTTAAAGTGTGTTTTCACTATTGGCAGTGCCATAAAAACACAGCAGAAAGAGAATATTTAACAGCAAAGCAGGAATAGGTTCCCTTCATCCATATGCTCTGCATTTCCTGCTTTGTTATCTTTACCACTCTATTAGTCGTACAGCTTCGCTGCTGTCACACTGTCAGCCGTTAAGGAACACATGCAGTGCAAGACAAGGAGAGAAGAGATTTGAGAGGAAGGGAAGACATATATCAGAAAGAAAAGGTTATGATTGTGTGCGTGCTGACATAGAGATTTGAAAGGATACTATAGGGCCTCATGAGGCGCCAGAGAAGTTATGTACAACCTGTGGCAACTTATGTTGGTAGTTTTAATGCCAGAGATAATGAAAAGCTGGTGTGAGCAAAGATGAGAGGGATGGAGGGAGGAAAGAGTTGAAGGTTAAGCAGAAAAGTATGGAAATGAGATACTTAGGAGGAGAAGATTGAGAAAGAGCATTAACAATAAAAGGGTAATTGGCCTATAGAATGGGAACAGTAAAAGGGAGAAGCCGGTTCGGGGGCCAAGAGATAAAGATTAAACTAAGATTAAACTTGAATGAACCCCACAAAATGACAACGCTGCACCATTGTGTTAATCATAAGAGACATAGATCCGAGAGAGCAAGGTTAAGATTATAGGAAAAGATAATGGGACATTATGGGAAGTAATGGGTAAGGTTGAAGGAGAATACATCCATTCCTCCACCATCTGTTGTCTCTTAAAGAGGGTAGAAGAATAAAAGGGCGACTGTAGATAAGGGACCATGAAGCTAAGATTGTTTAAAAAAACAAAGTTACGGGGCGATTCTAAAAAAGTAAGAAAAGAAATGTGATGCGAGGAGTGTTTAATCACTGTTGAAGAGGACAATGTCAACATAAAGACTGAAAAAGACAGGGAGAGATGGTGAAGAGGTAAAATGTCCAGAGGATGTGGCCAGAGAAAAGAGGAAAAAGAGAGAAGACCTGGAACGAGACACGACGTCAGCAAAGTGGAAGCCTGAGAGAGGGAGATACTCCACACCTTCACTGCGGCTGTTTATTCTACTTGGGTTGGAGATAAAGAGTGTGGAGGAGAATACCGACCGAGGCAGCAAAGCTAAAGACTGAGAGTAGATAAAGATTTTCGGTGAAAGGAAAGACCAAGACGAGTTGCCCCAATAAGAACCACACGATGTGGTTTACATGTGGTCAACAGTCTAAACGGCCTAAAAAAACCAGAACATTGTGCATTCTTTCCCAGCCGAGACAATGTTACATGTTACCTTCATCCACTCCCCTTTCCTACACTCCCACGTCTTCATCCACTCGCATCTCTGCTCACTCGTACTCCCCCTTTTCTACTCCCCCCTGCCTCCACCTCCGGCTGTCCTTCACGCCACTTTGTTCAACAAACCCGCCAAAAACCTTCCCCTCTCCTCGCGTCTCCGACACTGTACTCGAGCGCTACCCGTGGTTCTAATGAGTTGTGATCACGTTAAAAGGGAGACGGGTGGCGCGCAGGAGATCCGGGCCACGTGTTCCCTGATTGGTTGTTTCTCGCTCGTTGTTGCTCAACTTCGGACTCGTTGTGTTTATCTCATAGTTTTCTCCCTTCTGTCTTTCCTTTGTGGTTTTTTTTAGAGAAAAGAAATGACTCATATTGTCTTTGCTTTGTAATCAGCAGACAATGTTAAAGACACGTTTAAAGGCTCTGTTTTTTTTTTGTCTCTTCTGGGAAACAAAAGATGTTGAAACGAAGATTACTGTGCAGTAGTTTGTCAGCCACAGGCGGTGCTCTCATCTGTGTGGCATTATTTCCTTGAATGAGCCTCGTGGATTAGAGGAAGTATCCCGAGTTAAAGAGCTGACGTTGGACTACAATTCATCAACAACAAGACTCCAAATGAATAATACGGTTTATTTCTATGTTGTTGAATAAACTAATCTCAATGTGTGACAGTGGTAGACCTTAAACTACACTACCATTGGTATGAATTGGTATGAATGCACCTTGTGGCATTAAGGTACCTAAAAATCAGTTCACTGTACTCAACTACATAACGAGTCTTCTACTTTCACCTTCCAGCCTGGCACTCTGTGAGTTTACAGTAATCGTAACGAGGATTCTTCACATTTACAACCATCCGGTCCTGAAAATAACAAAGTGCGCGTAAACCCACCGATCTTCCTCTCAGCCCCACATGGTCCTGCTTTATTTGTATCTGCAGGCGAAGCTCTTTTTCCCCTCAATTACGACACAACGCAAGTCCCCAACACGTGGCGCGTCTCCAAATGTCGTGTGTGTGTTTGCGTAAAAAAAACAGCACGCACAACACAAAGAGTTTGCTGAATGGACACCATGAACCTACAGGACGATGACGGATTCTCTGTCATCCATCTTCTCCTTGGACCTTCCTGTTTTAAGATATATGCGTATCATCTCGTGGGCTCCACTGTCACTGAAGTGTGTTTCTGTGTAGTCAGAGTCAAGTTTAACTCTTACCATGTGCAGGGCGTCTTCAGAGAGTTTCATTGGTTTCCATTACTTTTTATTCTGAAACACACACACACACACACACACACACACACACACACACACACACGCGTTCAGCGATGCCCAGTTGCGCAGACCATGACTGGAATGTCACGGTTTTAAGTACCTCTCAGAGTTATGGACCACTTACCATCTGTGTATATTGTGCCGGTGGTTTGCCGCTCTAACAAAATTAATGATGCTGGTGTTTTTTTATTTAACGAAACAGAGCTTTTCAGAGGTCCTAATAAATCACTTACATACTGTAAGCTATATGGGCACTGTGCACAAGTAATATGTATAGTATATGATTGGATAAATCTGACGCAGCACTATCTGTATTTGTTTCAGTAAGCTGTCACAATGAGCAAACGTTAAATGTCAAACTGTCTTCTTTGAAAAAGGTCTATTTTAATATTAATAACGATAACACAAATAGGTAATTAGACTATAGTTACAGGATATTTAATCTTTATTCTGTTTTCTTTCCATCTGTCATCAGGACCTAAACAGTCTCCAGATTCAGCTGAAGGAGGTGCGTTTTTTTGACCTGTTTGGCTACAGTGAGGAAGAGGAGGGTTGGCTTTGCTTCATGTGCAACAATCCCGAGAAGGCCACAGGTATGCACACACACACACACACACACACACAGGCTAAGTCATAACATGATCAGAGTACACATGAAGGTTGTGTTCTCGTATACAAGCCATTACTCTTACTGAAGATTATTTTTTGATTGCGTATAAATTTCATTTAAATGGCCAATCAATATGTTGTAAATGAATGATGGTGAAAACGCTGATGGATGAAATAAGCTCAAATAAAACCAATCCAAATGGTTATTCTCTCATATATTACCATAGAATTACTCATTTTAAATTCCCCTCTGGTTTCCCCATAATGGCTCCTGAGCCTTGTTTTCTTCTTTAAACACAGCAATAAACCACCTTAGCGGCTGGTTCATTTAAATCATGGCACAAGCTTTCCTGGACACATGGTTGGGGGCTGATTCTGAATCCATCGCAGCGCTGACCTCAATGGGACGTTTTCCACCCAAAACGCCATCAGGGGCATCAACCTTTTCCCAGAAAAGCGGAGAGAAATGGAGCAAAGAGCAGCTCTTGTTTAATAGCTGCCCATCTGACTTGAAAAAGCACAGTAATCAGTCACCCTGATTTACTGCTGATTAGTTTACTTTGGAGCAGCGACCCCCTTCGGCGAGAACTTTGTCCTGATGAAGTCAGATTTTGGAATAGCGACCAAATCCTGAAACCACATTTTAGATGACTGTGTTTGTGTTTTCTGTCTTGAGTATTGAGCACAAACCAAAAACCACTCTTTTCTACAACTGGCTCACGAAATACTGGCTCCTCACTGTTCAGACTTCCTTCCTTTGGTTGGTTTTCGGTACGTGCAATTTTGTACTTTTCGCAATTATGTCAATTCAGCCATTCAGCCCATCTACTTATCTGCTATATTGTGTATATCACTTTTCACTTTGCTACTGCTGCACACTCCGCTGCAGGACTAATAAGAGATAATATCATGTTATTCAAACTTTTAGGCATTTCTAAAAGAAAGCACAAAGAAAGTGTTGATGTGTAACTTATTGGCCTTCAAAGGACATGTGACAGATTTGTAAACAGCCTTTATATTCCTCTTGTATCTCTCTCAGTCTTTCATAGAAGCAGTTATTAGTTTTATAGGGTGCAATTTGTGGCCGATGCTGCGTGCAGGCCACAGTGTGAGGCCCGCGAGCGGCTGTCAATCAACCCGTCACAGGACTGGGGCTCAGAAACAAGATGTGATTTAGTGAATATCGCCCAAAGGGAGCAGAGTCTATGTTGTATCTGTAATGAGATCCGGCTCCGGACTAACCCTGCAGAGATCCAATCACTCAAAAACAGCACGTATTTTATTAGCGTCAGAGGTTCTGGTTAACACACCAGCGGTTCCCCTCAGCAATGATAATTCTGTTTAAACAGGAAATGAACACATTCCAAGAAAGCCGTGCAACAAGCAGCCAGCGTATAGCATGCACACATGAGTACGTGTGATATGAGTTAAAGAAATAAGGACTTGGAAGCACTGGATGCTACTTGGCAGTCAGTGAGATGAATTGCAGTCCTGACTTGTGCAGTACTAGTGGAGGCCATGAATCTCGCCCTCCACATTCAATAAGTGACTCCTGTGGGACCTGCAGCACCTGAGGCCTCAGATTTGTGTGTCAGTCACATGAACCGATGGCCTGAACAAACATTATCTTCAGCTGGTCATTAGTCGCTTGTCCACAGTCGGCTACAAAACAAAGATGTTTTTTATTTTAAAACAAAATAAATGGCTAATGCTAATGGATAATGGCTAATTAGCGATAATGCCACAATGTCTGTTTCATTCAATCATATATTGGACAAAAACACACATTTAAATAGCTCATGCTCATGAACCTCAATTTAAAATTACAAATTGACGAGTCGTAGCCAGAAAACGTAAAGTTCCACTTGAGACCTACTGGTCCAACTGAAAGCCGTCCAGCTGCATCCAGCACTACACCATCTCACTGAAGCAAACGTGACAACGTCACTTCAGATCCCGTGAATTTGGAATTGGATCTTTACCACTTTTAGGTGGCCCATTTTTGCAGTTTCATCATAAATAGAGCGCATAACTCTTGACACATATTCACCGCGTACGCACGCTGTTACCAGCAGCAAACGTTTATTTTGAACATGCTGGCTGCCTTTGTCCGAGCGGCCCACTGTGATCACGATGAGGTCACACACAAGCAGAGAGCACCACTCGGGTTTTTACTGGTAGAGGAGGAAGTTTTCCCTTGTGAAGGCCAGTTGTTGCTGCTTTAAGATAAAGTGTAGAGGTTAACTACGGGAATGGCTTTGAAGTGAGTGGTAATGAGCGCAGGTGTGTGTGTGTGTGTGTGTGTGTGTGTGTGTGTGTGTGTGTGTGTGTTATCACCAAAACTTACCACAGAGATAACTGGTAGAAACAAGAGAGAATAATTGCCTTTAGCACATTTTCTAACACACTTTCATGTCTGGAAGATTGATCGCCTGCATGCGCAAAACAAGATTGAAAACCACAAGGAATACTTTCCATCATTTCACCATCATGGACAGAAATTCCCACCTCCGGGAGCCGCGTTGCAAATTCAGGAGATTCCGTTGATCCCAGCCTGCCAGAGCCGGGGTGTGAGTGAGAGTCATTGGAGACGGAGTTCTGAGAGTTGGGCAGTGCTCACATTTCTCAAGGGGGCTGTTAGATATTCTTTTAATATCCTCTGGCGGGGCTTTGGCCCCACGATAACATGTCAGCTAACCCCTCGTTGTTAAAGAAAAGTGGGTATTGGCCAATGAACTGTCTCTTCTTCCCTCATTCCACTAACAGGGACACCCGTTTTCTTTCAATATGGTTCCTCTTATTCTGAATGCAAATGCCTGATTAGAATGTTTGGAATTGGTCCTGTATGGTGTGAGTTGATACTCTAGCGTGTGTGCTGTACTGTACACACAGCATGTGCTCTTTACAGTTAAAACAATACAAATAGAATCATCAGACATGTTTTTGCAAAGCTAGGTTTGGAACAACAAGTACTTTTGTACTTTTGCTGTTGTACTTTAGGCAGAAAAACCAACAAACAACAACACGCATTTACCCTCAAATGCACTCATACATTATAAAAGCCATACAAATTGGTTTGCCCATGAGGGCCTGGTTAAGCTTGTTCAGGGGCACAGCTGTTTCTGCTAATGATTTGGATTGACTCTGTTTTGCAGTTTGGAAATCACATCTCCCACAAAGCTCTAAATGGAACAACGGTGAAGAAGCCTTATTCAAAATTTAAAAAAAGAGGTTGCTGCACATCATCTTGTGGACAGAAGGAGCCCAAATGCAGCAGAAGAAGAATAGTGTGTGCGTGTTTCAGACGAGGTGTTGTGGATTACAGTTCTTGCCTGGGACATCATAGGATCACGTTCCACAACATCACAGGATCACATTCCACAGCATCATGGGATCACATTCCACAGCATCATGGGATCACATTCCACAGCATCCTGGGATCACATTCCACAGCATCATGGGATCACATTCCACAGCATCATAGGATCACATTCCACAACATCATGGGATCACATTCCACAGCATCATAGGATCACATTCCACAGCATCATGGGATCCCAATCCACAGCATCATGGGATCACATTCCACAGCATCCTGGGATCACATTCCACAGCATCCAGGGATCACAATCCACAGCATCATGGGATCACATTCCACAGCATCATAGGATCACATTCCACAACATCATGGGATCACATTCCACAGCATCATGGGATCACATTCCACAGCATCATGGGATCACAATCCAGGTTTCTGCATCAAGGCAAAGAGATGGCAAAAGGCCCAACGCCCACACAACGTTTATTTCTGCACAATATTTGTAAGATGATGCACATGATAATGATGACGCCTGCAACTGTACACAAGCTGTGAGTCTGTCTAAACAGCCTGAGGGGAGAGGAAGTACACACATACACACAGGCTGACTCACAGACGGAATTCAGAAGGAATGTAAATGTTTTGCTCAGATGATTGGCATTCAACTAAATCAAGTCAGTTATAAAAATAAAGTACACAATGCGTACCCCTCTTCCAGGGATTTTCACAACCGTTAATTTAACTGCTGTTATTACAGTAAAATGTGATGTGTTGTCTTTACGATGACTATGAAACTATGAAGGCAGGAGTCTCCCTCTCTACTCCATGTGTGTGTATCTTTCTTTACCTGCAAACCGTCCAAACTACTTCACACCTGGCGGGTGCGTTGCTGGGTACTCGAGGGGGGCGATCACACCCCCACACACACACGGAACAGATTCCAATTATTACTCCTCGTCGTCATGGATACAACAGGTGGCTCTGTTTCTTGTGGTTGACACCCAAAGTCCTTTGATTGGCACCAAACCTAAACCAACCGGATCGTCCGTTGTGGTCTGGGCTCCACCGTCTCTGAGACACACAGTAACTGCTGATCTGACCTGCAGTTTGTCTTTCTGGTTTAAATATGACATTCGTTCCGTATATGCAGCCAGTTACATGTTTTGATACCATTATCTTTTTATTGGGGATTTCATTTCTGATGTCTTCTAAGCACGTTTATCCGCTGAGGCTCTTCTGTCCTCCGGATCAACCTCGAAAACAGACACTTTGTATTAAATAGAAGACCTTTTTTGCTGTGATCTTATGCTAAAAAAGCAAATGATTACTGTAGACTTGAAGACTGTGGGAAAAGTCCCAAAAGTAAAAATGGAATAATAGAACCTTGTGAGTCAGATATAATAATAATTCCTATTCATGTAGCAGGGTTATGAAACAGTGCCGTGAGCTGCTTTTGTCCAGGCCTGCCCAATGCCACAAAAAATAACTTGGAATAGAGACTTGCTGGTTACTGTTTGTTTGCAAAACATTCAACATTTGAGTCTCTGGTGTCAAACCCTAATTTCTTCTTACCTTCCAGATCAATCCATTGTTGGTCAGTTATGATGTCAAGAAAATGGAGAAGAAGAAAAAAACAACATTCATTTCTGTTTCTTCCTTTTGTTTCTTGTCCCCTGTGAACAGTGGTGAACCAGGAGGGGCAGCCTCTGATGGAGGGGAAGCTGAAGGAGAAGCAGGTCCGCTGGAAGTTCATCAAGCGCTGGAAAACCCGTTACTTCACGCTGGCAGGAAACCAGCTCCTCTTCCGCAGAGGCAAATCAGTACGAAATCAGTTCAGAAAATCTTCATTAATGTGTCCTTGTTCCGTGTCATTTGAATCGTGATGAAAATCTATGAGACAGTGGAAATCGCATCTCGCCATGAGCTCATTATCCCTCGGGAGCATCGGGTGAATCCGACGGTAACAAACCATCGCCCCGGTGATAACTGCTCGCCTCGTCTTCAGGCCTGAGCGCGACGCTGCGCCAGCCTGAGTCACGCTCAGGCCTCTGTAACTCAAAGCAGAAACCATCTTATTTCATTGCACACAAGTAGCCAGCAAAGAGCAGGAGGTACGAAACGGGGAGTGGGAGGGAAAGAACGGATCACTCTGAATGAAGAGCGCACAGCAGCATCTTCCCTTCCCGTAAGGTCAAAGTAATGCTAACGTCACTGATTGGAGTGTTTCTATGAGAAGGTAAAGTTTGTTTAATCAAAACATCAGGCGAAAGCAAGGCGGCCAGCAATGTGTTCAGGTCAGTTTGTTAAAAGATTTGGTCAAGCTTGATTTTATCCAGCTGCAAGAAGAAAAATATTTTCACGCAGCTCAAGTCGTGAGAAAATCTGATTTATTTGGAATTTTACTTGCGTGTTGGTGCTTGCATCCAGGTTCATGGCAGTTATCTACAGGAGTGAAACAATTCATTATAATTGAAATAATTATCATACCCACCAGGTCTAAACTTAAACACGTTTATACAATCAGCTCCCAAAAGGTAGAGGCAAGCATGACACCAAAGATGTTCTCTGGATATTCTCTTGAATGACTCGAACAAGAGTCATTGTGCTCCTTTCCAGATGGTTTTGCACTTCTCCTCCTCTTTGTGGTTTTGAGTCTTTGTTCTTGGAGCTCAGTGCATCTTTGTTCTGGAGGCATTTCAGCAGAACTGTGTTGTGAAAGACCTTTTACCCAAAAAGGGAATGAGATTGAGAACAAGAAAATGGGTTGTTTCCTCTACAATTAATTAGCGACACTGTGAGGGTCGAGACTTTGTTTTGTACCTCACACTATTACAACAGGTTGATTAAATGCTAACTGATTAGTGTGTGTCCACCTACTCTGAAGCCAGCATGTTATTTATGTACACGGTGATTTGATTTGTGGATAACGAAAAAGAGAAAAGGAAAAAGGGGAAAAGAGAAAAAGACCCACCACTTGCTTCATTGAGGTCTTGCATCGTAGTTTGTTTACATTTGTTAATCTCAAATATGGGTTCCTGAATGTGGCTAGAAAATATACTCAGCCACTTTTGAGGGTTTTGGCGGAGTTGACTGTGCATGTTGACTTTAAAAGAGAGGTTTTTATAATAAAAACCTCTCTTTTAAAGTCAACATGTATTTACAGGATGATTTAGAACATTTACAGACAACCTGGTACAAACGTTGTTTGAAATTTTTTTAACTACCGTCCTGTTTTGTCCACCCCACAGAAAGATGAGCTGGATGACATCCCGATTGAGCTGAGCAAAGTGCAGAGTGTCAAGGTGAGGAGTTATACTGGCGTCCCCTAAAAAAGCTGCTTCTAAAACCTTACAATCTTCCAATCATATTTTTTTTTGTTTTTATTTTTGGGCCCTAAGAGTTGAAGGTGAAGGTTTGAACAAAAGATGTAAACCTACTATCACCACCAATACCAAATTGACATGATAAACACAAAAAACATTCTTTAAAGTATCGAATGACCCTACCAATCAAGATCAATCATATCTACAACCAACAACCCCTCTGACACAATAATAACCATAGCATTTAAAACAATAAAATCTATGGACTGTGAGTTTGAATTGAAAAGAAAAGGGGGATGCGAGGACATAAGACAAAAAACTAAGGAAAGGCAACAAAAACGGGATGACTGTATTATCGACTATCCCCACCAGAGGGAGGCAAAGAGCCAGTAACTGTAGTATCGACTATCCCCACCAGAGGGAGGCAAAGAGCCAGTAACTGTAGTATCGACTATCCCCACCAGAGGGAGGCAAAGAGCCAGTAACTGTAGTATCGACTATCCCCACCAGAGGGAGGCAGAGAGCCAGTAACTGTAGTATCGACTATCCCCACCAGAGGGAGGCAGAGAGCCAGTAACTGTAGTATCGACTATCCCCACCAGAGGGAGGCAGAGAGCCAGTAACTGTAGTGACAACTATCCCCACCAGAGGGAGGCAGAGAGCCAGTAACTGTAGTGACAACTATCCCCACCAGAGGGAGGCAGAGAGCCAGTAACTGTAGTGACAACTATCCCCACCAGAGGGAGGCAGAGAGACAGTAACTGTAGAAACGACTATCCCCACCAGAGGGAGGCAGAGAGACACGCTGTAGAAACAACTATCCCCACCAGAGGGAGGCAGAGAGACACGCTGTAGAAACAACTATCCCCACCAGAGGGAGGCAGAGAGACACGCTGTAGAAACAACTATCACCACTAGAGGGAAGCAGAGAGACAATAGATGAAGTATTCCTCACCAGACCTCTGCATTACCTCTAAGCCACGGAGGGAAGATAGTGTGTAGGTGTGTGTGTGTAATTTGGTCACCTTGCAATGTATTAATATATTAAGATAGAAGTAAAGGCAAATGACAGCAGCAAACTTTCCAGAAGACGAATGTTTCAGTGCAAGTTTCTCATTTGCTTCTCTTGTCCTCATAGGTGGTGGCCAAGAAGCGCCGTGATCGGGGCCTGCCCCGGGCCTTTGAGATCTTCACAGACAGTAAGACGTATGTGCTGAAGGCCCAGGATGAGAAACATGCCGAGGAGTGGCTGCAGTGCATCAACGTGGCCGTGGCTCAGGCCAGAGAGAGGGAGAACAGGGAGGCCACCACCTACCTGTAGAGTACGCTGACGAGGACACGCACCACACGTGTTGGTAATACAAGCCGTGCATACAAATTCATACCCCTACAGATATGCAAACACGGAGTAAGATTTAGTTTTTGCTGGAGACAAAAACGTCCACTGCCAGTACCACAACGTTCTATTTGTAATGGGTGGTGTACTCAAAATTCAAAACATAATGAAAACATTTTTTCATGCACTGCTAGAGAAATAAAGTATTCAATTAAAACCAAACTGAATCATTCAGCATCTCTGGAAACTTGGGATTTGTGAGTTTAATGGTGCACAAGGATTGAGATGCATTTAGTAGCCAGAATAGTATTTAACAATAAAGACATCCAGCACAGACCTCATCAGGACTGTGAGCAATAATGAAACTAAACAGTCTCCTTGAAAGCAGGAATTGTGAGAAAGAGGAGCTGTGTAGTCAGTTCTGTTCTTTCCCATTATATTTTTGACCTTGTATTTTTATCTTTTAATCATAAAACCTTTTTCTGCATGACATTTTCCAACTAAATATTTTTTTCCTATGACATTGTTTGATCTAAAATATTTTCCAAAACATTCGACATATTTAATTTTTTACTTTTTATTCCATTACGTTTTTTGACAAAATATATTTTCCTTTTTCCTTAAAAGCACTGCAGGGCTTAAGTACAGCCACCCACACACACACACCTAAAGATGAACGTCCCGGTCTCTTGATCCTAAATCATTGGTCTCATGGAAAGCAATTAATTGGCTGTCAGATTCTATCGTGCAGATATTCTTCACAACTGCAATGGATCATGTAAACCGGTCTTTTATCTCACAGCAGGCCTCCCTCAGGGAAGGGTCAATCTCAGCTTTCTTTGAATGAAATACTTTGGGAGGCAGCTGTGTGAATAAACTGGATACTGTATCATCTTCCCATCAGTTTTCCTCCTGTTATTTTCACTACTTTAATCAATCTTTAGAGTTGGGAGGATGGAGACAATACTCCAATACCAACCGTCACAAACTATACGTGAAGATGCTACATTTGATGAATGTATAGAAACATTTAACATTGTGTAAAGATTTGTGGGCTTTAAACTGTTGAATTCCATTTAATTGTACATTTGATTTTTCATAAGTTTAATATTTATTTTTTACACATGCTGTTGGAAAACCTCAATGTCTAAAAATGCTACTTTATCAGTGAATGTTGCTTTCAGTCTTCCTTCCTTTTTTTTTTACTATAATCTAATACTGCAAATAAATGCTGTATTTGAGTCAGTAACCGGATATAAAGTATTGTATATTTGCTTGTTGCACCGTTTGCATGTCTGACACTGACTTCTTTTTTCCAATAAATCTTTTATAGTTCCTGGGTTTGATTGACTGTCACATTTTAATTCTAGTTTTCATTGAAGTTATTAAATTCCTGCACAGCACAGGCATTAGAGACGTAGGACCAATGCGTCGAAATCAATGTTTTCCCTCCTTGTACAACGAAGACTGTCAGGCTGTTTCTTTGTTACAACAATCCTATTCAATAAGACCAGTTCAGTGGCATAGCTCATTTATTATTGAATAAAAATTGGACATGAACACGTGCAGACTAAAAACCAGTGTAACAAATTGACAACCATAAACTGCTTCAAATCAAATCTGCAACTCCTGCTGTAAAAAAAAAAAAAAAAATCTATAATTGAAACTGTACAAAACTGCTTTAGCAACATACATTTGTCAAAAAAAATGATGGAAAATAAAATATACCACTCCCCCATCTGTCCCTTAATTTGCAAACATACTGATCTTCCTGAATGATCGCTTGACATTTGTTCATTCAATGTTCCACTGAGCGGTTTGCTTTTATAAATCAAAGCGTTCACATTTTGTCAGCAGATATCGAGCCATCTTTACACTGTAAATAAGTTTTGTTTTTCCCAAAGTCCATAACTTTACATGTAAAACTAAGAACGCAAGGGTAGGCTAGAGAGATGGTTGTGGTGTGTGCAGGGTGGAGGTATCAAGGGAAAAGGAAGAGCAACTTGTAGCAGGAGAGGGCGGGACAACCGGTCTGGGCCTGATGTCGCGCTGCATTGGTGTCTTCCATCAACCAGTGGAAAAAGGTGAGTAAACGTACAAATAGTCCACTTACTGCTGGTGGATACGGCTGCAGCCCGGGTTCCTCAGACACAGACAGACACACACACACACAGCCAGTCCACGGAAACACAACATCAACCACCTCCGCCAAATATCAGCTACAAGTGTGCTGTTGCGTCGATGAGTCAAATCAATGAGTATTTTATAACTAAGACATTGTACATGCAGAAGGTATGTGCAGGATTTAGTCAACATCGTTTCCATAAATACCAGCGATGACAAAAAAGAAATTCAATAAAAATAAGTAAATTTGTTTTTACCGTTTTGAGGCCAGCAAAAAAGAGGATCAAAATTCCTGTAAAGCATATAGTTTAAATGGTCATTTTTAGAATGCATATGAGAAACCCAGTAACCCAACTATGTTGGTATTAGGCCCAGTATACCCAAAATGGAACCAAACTTTGCATGTTCCCCCAACCACATGGGCAGAGGACACGTCAGCGATGTCTTCTGACAGGCTGCAGATATTTGTTTAAGTGCAACCATTCAGTCAACCTTCAGAAGAACTCGCAAGACGTGACGTCATCGAATGCAAACACTCGGAGCTGCACTGATTTAGCACACTGCGCTCAGAGAACACGTCAAAATTATTCTGATATTGAGTATACTGAAAATACTTCAGTGACCATCAGTCCTCGAGACAGCCTGTTGAGGGAGGAAGAGGGGGATTGGAAGAGGGGGATTGGAAGAGGGGACGGGAGTGGGGGGTTGGAAGAGAGGGGACGGGTCCTTAGCGGCGGTGGCGGTGTCCTGAGTGGCCACTACTGCTGTGGTGTTTGCTCTTGTGGCCACGCTCTCGCTCCCTGTCCCTGTCGTAGGACCGCTCCCTCTCTCGCCGGTCTCCACGGTGACCGCCTCCTCGCTCGTGCTTGTGTTTCTTCGTGGTGAGCTCAAAGGAGCTGCGCTCTCTGTCTCTCTCCCGTTCCCTCTCTCGGTCCCGTTCCCGGTCCACTTTGACCGGAGTGCGGGACCGCGTGCGAGAACGCGAGCGCTTCCTCTTGTGAGCCGTTCCGCCAGCACTGTTGCTGTGGCGACTGCTGGGCTTGGAGTCGCTATTGCTGTGGTGGCTGGACTTGGACTTGAGGTGGGGGAGGAGGGGGGAGGGCGGATGTCGCCGAGGTGACGGACTACGACTGTGAGAGCGAGAGCGTGAGCGCGAGCTGTACGTCCCTGAGAGACTGCGTCTGCTGTTGTAACTGTGGAAGCAGAAAAAAAAGAAAATGAGGAATACGTTCCACTAGTGAAACATAAATAAGAGTAAAGAGACAAACAAGACATTAAATTAAATCTGGACATATTCTCAGGAAACTTACTGTCTGCGAGGCGAGCGGGATCTAGACCGGGACCGTGTTCTAGACCGAGATCGACTTCTGCTCCTACTGTTCTTCCCAATCTTCATGTCCTTCCTTAAGCTGAAAAAAAAAAAAATACAAATATTAGGAACATATAAAACAACAATTCCTGTTGGATAAGCTCGTACTCCAAAACTACAGATATTGTGTGGGTTTGTTTCCTACCCATTGTGTGGACTCTTGTTGACCTGAGTCCGGCTCTCTAGCTCCTTCTTAACTGGTTTGAGGGTCTGGGGGTTCGGGGACTTCTCCTCTGCCTTTGCCACGCTTGGCGAGCACGGTTTGGAAGCCGGAGAGAAGCCACCGAGTGTGGACAAAGCAGGGGTGCCATCGGGATTCAGGCCTTTCGCTTTCAGCTTGGCCTCCGCCAAGAACATTTTCCTCCGATCCACCTCCTTCTCCATCTGGTCGTAGTTAGGCTGAGGAAGGAAACACGATGTCAGCGGGCGTTTCCCTAAATGGTTTGTTGTGACATAACACACATTGTGTGTGACATTATTTTTTTATGTCACACAAAATGAGGAATCTATGCCGATGCTTACAGCTTAATAGACAGTATGAAGCACGAGGGAGGTGTCAAAAATATAGCTGATGCCGTCAAGTCCGAATTTTATTTCAATCACCAGTTTAGTCTTTAGCTGCAGTTATAATACCTGGCAAAGGCCAGACAACCGTGCCCCTGCAGTGAAGTTGGCTTCTGTGATGATCAGACTTCCACCACAGCAGGAAAGACCATCATTTGTGGAATTGACCAACATCCCTGAACTTAATGCACCAACCAAGTAAATCCCTAAGTAACGATGTCCATTTAGTCTGCTACCAATTATGAATAGTCAATTACAGTTGTCCCCAAAACTTAGTAAAATGTTGAATTTGATTGTTAGTCATTACCATGATAATCCAAGGTCAAACTAATACGGTCTTCTCCCCTCCCCCCCAAAAAAAAGAAGCGTACCTTCTTCCTGGTGTAGAGCTTGAGGGTGGTGATGCAGACCTCTTTAACTTCATCCTCACTGGCTCCAAACAGCAGGTACCAATTAGGCCTGGATGGTAGAGGTATCTGTGAGACATAGGATTGGAGTAAACCAGATTTAGTGCCAAAAACATGATTTGACAACACAGCAGTGTGAAACGGTCCTTTAGAGAACCACCAGCTCGTACCTGCAGGGCTCGAGCAGCGAGGAATATGCAGGCACACGCTATGGTCTCCGCTTGGAATCTCACAAACACATTTGTCCGCAGGGTATCATTCATGTAGTTCCTATTAAAGACAAAAAACAACAAATAGAAACAAAAACATAGCATCTTCTCTACACAAAGCCACATCTCACCCATACCAACAGATTGTAAAAATGCGTCAGTTTTGGCAGCATGTTGCTGTCTGTCAACAATCTGACTCCACTGCGGTTTTATTAGGGCTTTATGAATTGTCTATTGTCGGTTTTTTTCTTTAATAACCTCTCTTTTTACCAGATATTTTCTGTGGGTAAATAAGCATCCCCACAAACTTCTAACAGACAGTTTAAGGATTAAACCGATAGAGGCACCAACAGCATTAAAGGTTATACATATTAAAATACACAGAAGCAACACGCGATATGCATTGGAATCTGTAAAATTTAACTTTGTCCATTTCTCTCTGGGGCATCCATGGGATTACCGTATGCAACAGGTAAAGCATGAAGACACAAATGGGGGGAAAGAAATCTACTGAAGACCTGCCAACACCATTTCACCACACTGACCTTTGAGTAGCTAGATCAAGGCTAATGATAATTGCAATAAGGACACATGCCGTGTGTGAGGTGGGGAGCATGCAGACATACGGATTCAACATATTCATTGAGAATGCACTTGTAGTTTCAATCATATCTGAGGGAGGCGCAGCATGTATGGTGGCATGCATGACAAATAGCGTTTGGGAGTCAGAGGCATGTTGACGTGATCAAATGATGCAGGTCTAATATTCTGACGGTTTGTGATACACATTGCCTTTAGGACTCAACTGTAAAATAGCAGCCAATTTTAAAGTAAAAGTAAAATTGCTCTGGCTTCAATTAATAACAAAAGTAGGATAACCGATTTCCTCTCTGCAACCCCATTAAAAAAAAAAAAAAAAATCAGATTGCCTCACTACTTCAGTTTAGTGGAACCTCTGATGTAAACAGGGATGATGGATAAAATAGATTAGCCATGAAGAGTTGGAGGAAATAAAAATAAAGACAAAATGGCCAGGATGTGAATCAGGGAAGTACAGGGTGGTGTGAGCATCTATGTTCTTAGGAAACATAGAAGTCCGAAAGACAAAAAAAACAAAAACGAGTGTTAACAGAAAAATGATTAAACTCCTATTGCCTAATACGACACTGATCCCATTCATATTGTCAAAAAGAACTGCAGCCAGCAAAAAAAGTACTACTAATCGCAAAGCAGTGAAACATCTCCAAATACCAGGAGTTGGGTTACACCATTTGAAATAATATGAACTGCTCTTCTGGAAGGATTCCACAAGTACTTATGAACAACGTTGCCACACCGGGATTACTTCCAGTCTCGCCTGCCTTCATCAAACGACATGCACTAACGCCACTATAGTTAACACACAGCCGCTGGATTCTGACTGCTGCGTGGGCGAGACAGGTCCGTGGAGGCAAAACCTGAGAACCGGATCAGCCTGTAAAACAGACACATGTCTGAACACCAAGTAAGTTGGGGACAGGACACAGTATAATACTGTAAATATCAAAAAAATGTTAAAGGGTAAAAAAAATTTATATATTCTGTTGTGCCCGAGTTTACTTCATTTCTAGATGCAAGTAAACTAGAAAAAAAGTCAGAATATAAATGTATACGTAGCTACTTAGCAAAACTGGGTATTACAGTTAAAACCTTTGTAGCAAGACCAAAAAAAATACAAATCCTTTTGGACACCCAAGAGAAAACAAGATGATGTTGGCTGTTGGGAAAGGCCCGCCCGCCCCCTTCAGTGAATCTTGGCATTGGGATTGGCTGTCTGGAGAGGGGCAGCCAGGCAATGGGGGGAGCTTCCTTAGGTCATGTGGTTGGAGGAGGCAGAGTTCAGAGGTTCTTTATGTGACTTACCAGCATGGACTACCCTTTAATCAAAGAGTAGAGAGAAAGGACAAAGTTAAACCAAGTTCCATGAGCACCGCAAATCAAACAGACTTTACAGCAAAGCCATGTAAGGGCAGAGAGTGAGATACGCAACAGGGTTGCAATAACAAAAATTGCTCCATCAGAAGAAAAAGAAAAAAAGGTGGAAGGGTTAAAAATGGAGTGAGGGAACGTCGCAGTCAAACCTGGGCGAAATGGTTGTTGAATAATTTTCAAAATTTGTGCTTAAGAACACATGGGGCACTTGAAAATCACTTATCCGACAGGTGCCGTTTCCATATATGGGATTGTTCCAAGATCCTAGCAGATAAATAAAGTGTGCTTCAAGCGATTCGAACATTTGAAACTCGTTCAACTGTATATTTAGCCCAGGTCTGGTGGCACTTCTTGCAGACATGACACAGGTTGCTGCTGTGGGAATGGACTGTGGAGAACTTGGAGGGAACTTACCAGGCCGTCTGGACAAGTGTCTGGTTCTTCTCACACTCAAGGACTTGAAGGTACATGACGATAATCTGGAATCATAAAAGAACGGTACTTTTAAAAACACAGAAACACCCCCGGGGTCTTCATTGATCATGTTGCACAAAGAACTGGGACTAGTTTCTAAACGCTGCTTCCTGTCTGGTTGCCTGCATGGTAGAACAAACTACACTGCAGTACAACTTAAATAGTTAGAGTGTGGCTTAAACTCACCTTGTGAGGATGCTTGACATGCACACAGAAGCCCAGCTCCTTCAGGATCCGCCGTTCTCCTTTGATGACTTGGTTTTTTGTATTTATGTAGTTCTGATCAAGTATCAATGAACTTGGAGTCCTAGTTCATAAAGGAATCAAAATAAAATAATGTTTCCCCCCTTGGAAATAAATAAGGAAAATGCCCTTTTGATGTCTTGCACTACTAGTTTTTTTTCCCTTTCAACCAACTCAAAGCAACAGGTGTAACTGTTTGCATGCCTGACAGTTTGCTGGGGATTGAGGACTCCTGTGGTTCTAGTGAAAGCATATGGGATTTTGGAGATGGCCCTCTACCCCATTCACCATTTTTTATAGCTTTTACAGAAATATCACCTCCGATCTTTCAAATTGCAGTATCACCGACTCAAAAACTAAGGTAACAGTCACAAATGTTTTCTCATCTAATCTTGTGCACTGTACATTAAAGTAAAACTAAAGTAAAAAATCTAACCAAAAACCACGTGACTTATATTATAGCCACATATCCAAAAGAAGAAAACAAACAGAACACTAAATCAACCTACAACATATGTGCTGGATAACCAAATTATTTTAAACACTACTAACGCAGACATACAGTTTTACAAAAGCAGAATTCATTAACACAACTTGACTTTTCTAAAACTGTGATCTATAATTGTGTGCTATTTATGACACAAATTTAATATAATAGAAAATAAATTTGTCAGAACAGAGAGAACTTAAACCACATTATTATTCAGAATAATTCAGTATCTTTACCAACTATCAAAGTTCAAATCAAAATGTAGTATTTTGATGTCAATTAACAGATAATTGTGAATACTGTCATGCACGGTAAAATGATCTGTGCGACATCCATTATTTAACATGACCAACTATCCCAGTCCACATCTAAAACAAAACTTGCCACAAGTGCATCATGGTTACCTTTACAGCTGAATCAAAGTCACTACGAAAAATACCTTTTCTTTTTTTCCCCCTTTTAAAGATACAGTGCATGCACCGACCCTGAACAAGAACATAACCTGCGTGGTCTACAAGTATCCTGTAATTATTCTGCAAACAAGGTGATATTTCTATAAAAGCCATGGGTTGGCGAAAAGTTGGTGAATGGGGTTTTACTCTTAAAGCACAAACAAGATGCACAGTGAAGAGCAATCAGTGAAGAGGACTACGTTACCCAACGGGCCGCAGATTGACGGACAGATAACCAAAGCTTAAGATTGAACCACAGGAGTCCTCAAGCCGCCCCGGGGGCCAAGGACCTTCGGCCAACTGTCTTCTCTGATCCCAGTGCCCCACAGGGGTTCAGACCACGGGCGTCTCCCACAGGAAGGGGTAGGGTGGCCCTGGGGGAGGAGAGACCCCCTTGCATCTGGTTGTCATGCCGACTGCTTCATCTTACGTACCATTCCACATCACCCAGGCTTTGGTAAATGTAGCTGGTCGCTGTTAGTTGGTTGCAAGGGAAAAAAGAAGCCAAGTTAATGCCAAGGCCTAGGGTATTGACATGAACAGATTTCTATGTAGACAAAGGCACACGCAAATAAAGCTGTTGTGCCTCGTCTTACAATGCGTGCACATTTTTTAGGGCGCATGTCAAGGTAATAATTTCAGTGTAGTGTCAAACTCAGACGTTATTTGTTGACAATTACACTTCTGAAACTACAAGTGAAGCGGAAACTGAAAAGTTTTAAAATAGTTTAGAGTACAAGGATATACAGAAGGGCAATTTCACAGCAAAACAGGTGATACATTATATTGGATACATCCAAGTGTAGCATGATCCATGTATAACAACATGTATTGTTTGACAAGATAGAAGACTGGATTCAGTATGGATACTTACTTTTTGCCTCTGATCTGTCTCAGATGGTGAAAAACATTTATGACATCTCTTATTCGTCTAGGTGCTTCCTCAATCTTGGAGGCCAAGTTGATACAAGCCATAGCAACAATCTGGGAAGAAGATAGTTGACAAACGATTGGAAGAGAGAGTTCAATAACCTATGGCACGCATCCAGAAATAAAAGACCCTGAACATTATATGGCTCTCAACAACCTAATCAAATTCTACCATTCCTGTTCATGCTGTGGTGTGTATTACAATATCTTTGGAAGAATTAAATCACGGAAGAACAGCTTTAAGGAAATTATTAAATAGTGTATCTATTGTTTTGGCTTCATGATGATGTAACGTTACATCACAGAGACAATAAATTGTATTTGTGGAAATAATGATGGTATTATTCAATGAATTTAGTTTAAGTTATTTATAGAATGAGAAGACGCAGGATGTAACATTGACCGGTCAACCAACGACCACTTGAAGCTTTTAAGATTGACTCTCAGATTAATGTTACGTAACGTCAAGTTTACATGTGCAATTTTTTCAGGAGTTACAAATCATTTAACGTCATCCAAAATAGATAATGTTTTCATACGGTGTCATCTTTATACTTCGTTAATTTGTTTTCATGCGGATATTGAGTAACGTCTCTTTTGAAGCAGTTCAAAAAACGCTGGTAGAACGTCGACAATATGGCTGCCACGAACGTAACCGCAACGGCAAGCTATGCTAACGTCACAAGCTAACGAGTACAACCAGCGCCCTGACAAAAGGACCATATGTCCAAGATGACTTACCTCAAAACTGTGCTTGACGAAGGACTTTGAATAGAAAAAGCGATGAAACAGCACTTGCCCAGTTGCCATAGCCACCTGTCGAGATAAAATAGACCGACCATTGAGATTCGAAAGTCTTGTATAAGCAGGCCTAACCTTGCACAATGGAGAGCCGCCATTTTAACTACACCACGCCAACGTTAAAATGCTAACATTAGCAAACAGCTAACACCGGGCCTAGCTGTGCTAGAAACGAAAGCTCTACTCGTTGTGAATCGAAAACGTAACGTTATATGCTACAAAAACAGTCATTATATTCGAAATTTACCTGCGGTAACCGGAGAAGAATGCCCGCCGACTGAATAAGTTCACACCCGAGAATGCGAAGGTCGGTCTCTGTGTTCAAGTCGAGGCCGTCCACCATCGACGGCGTCGGAGAGAGCCTCTCCTCCGGTATGAGCGAGTTGTCGATAGTAAGGTACACTTCAGAGTAAACTTTGTCACCGATGAGAATGCCATCGTTGTTTGTCGATGCATTGGAGGACTCAGAGAGGGGACCTGCGGCCATCTTCACCCGAAAAATAGCGATTATCAGTTATCGGGAAAAGCTCGTACAGCCTCGACGGAACGACCGCGGTGCAGGGAGACTGACAAAGCGGTGACGTCACCGCCTTGTTAGGACGCAAACGTTTGTGCACATCCACGCCGATAAAGTAGTCCCTCAATAATAAACCATTGAACACAAACCACACGACTTTGTTCAACATTTTCACTTTCACTTGAATGTAACATGCATTACACATCTCACAGTAATTTAATTAGTCCCCCATTTACTAATTATTTATCTTCACTGTTACAGTTCAAACAAAGTTAATCGCGCAATAAATTGTCAACGAGATACAAAAGTTCTCTTTTACAAGCTCCATGTATCAAAAAGTATTTTAGATGCCAAATTATTAGAAATGATTTGTTTTGCAAAACAACTGTTGATCGAAACGGTGACAATTTGGATAAAAAATGCAGACCCTTTGATTTGGTATCTATAAATATAAAAAATAGATATAGACATTAAAAATGAATATGTCTCACTCGACCAGGTATACGTTGTTATTACACAAATACTCAATTTAGAAAAAAAATAGTTAAAGCATATACGGCCGTATATTTAGCTCCTAAAATATAACTTCATATAATAAAATACAAGCGTCTCATTAGATAATGTTGTTATCAAGAGCGTTTTCCGACAACAGGCAACGGAAGGAAGCGACTCACGACCAACGGTGTCTGTGACGTCCTTTACGGGAAAGTCCGGACTTCTCACCTCTGGAACATATCCATCCGCCAATAAATAGAAACATGGGTCACGGCAGAAATACGTTTTTTTTTATTACATGAATTGTTTTTATGCGTAATATACACGCTGTTTAAAGGATGTCACTAATATCATCCATCATGTTCTGTTTAACTGTTTAAAGCAGCAACCCAGGTTGGAGTAGGATAAAAGGAAGTAAGACAGATGTCTGAACTTGATTTGAATTCTCTGGCAATTGTCCTGCCAAAGAAGGCGCAGCCTCATGTGACGGGTTAGTGCTGGGAACATTGTGTTCACTCACTGCTCTGCCTCGAGGATCGTGTAGCCTGAAGCCTTGCAGTACCTAAAGACAGACAGCAGAGAGAACTAGATACCCACCGTTTGAGGCTTATGAAAATCAGGGCACCTCATCATGGAAATGGTGTTCCTGTTTTTTAACACGTGTCTTATGAGGAACATCTACTGACCTTGTAGAGACACCACCACCAACAAGCGGATGGTGTAGTACATACTTTGCAATGTTTTACCGACAACTGACTAGTGGGCCTGAGCTGCTGACTGAGGATCTGTTGTGTGCGTCTCTGAGTGTTTTATCTACAACCAAGCATTCTTTTTGGCAAAGAGATCAATCAGCCTGCAGAGTCGCCTAAAACTCAAGTTTTACTGCAAAACATTTGGTATTTTGTCATTTGCATGGCTACAAATTTGTAAGGGATCTTGCAACACTAAAGTAAACAATGGAGACAATGATGAATCACAACTTATTACCTTATCTCAATACTTAACTCTAGTTTTAAGACCTTCACTAATTTGGTTCCATTAGTGGTTTGCAACCTTTTGGTTGGAGACCCCTTGTTAGTTAGTAAGTGCCTACTATGAAACTACCCCTCTAAGAGGGTTTCATTTGAATTTGCGTTAGAGGTACAACTATTTTAACTCTAATATCTTTAAGTAAAACTATTTCTGTGTTAAATTAGGAGGAATTTGAATTACGTGGAAAAAATTGTGTTAACAAAACAATTACTTTTATACCTCAGTTGTATTTTATCATTGAACTGGTTTGTATAATGATGTTCTAGTTGTAAATAGAGGCTTTTAAAAGTAAAGTTACAACAAACAGACACAAACCAACGCTGTGGCATTGTTTGTTTTTCCAGCAACATGAGCTCTGGGTTTTTTAATGGGTCAACAGGCAGAGCTGGTGACATTTTTCACAGTTAGGCTGTGTGCGGCGAATACCGGGTCCATACATACACAACTCCCACAGGCATGAAATCAACATTTCAAAAAAGCAAAAAAACATTGCCCGAGGCTCCAGGAAAAGTTTAATCCAACACATACCACACATGTATGTGTGTGTTTGTGTGCGTGTGAGTCTAAAACTATTGTAATCAATGGCATAATCACGCAAACACAGGACAAGGCTCTGCTTTAATAAGCTGTTTGAAGCTCTACGTGGCATGCAAAGGACCCACGCACACGCACACACACACACACACACACACACCTGGCTTTTCCTAACACACTGCAGGAGGTGGCAGAGGCCTGAGACTGAGGTCTCATTGTCCCTGTCCTTCACCAACACCTACAACCAGCCCCTCAGGCCGCACTTACGCAGTCACCACGACGACAAGAATGCTGAGCATTTTTATGTCTCCGGTTGCCCGGGTGACAGTAATTACTGTGGGAGGGCTCACGGGACAGTAGAATTCCGGGAACGACCGAAACGGAGAGGAGCGATGCATTCAGGGCCGCCCAGTGACAAACAAGGGCTTAGTCATGCATAGGCCACTCCGAGGCGTGCGTGTTTACGAGCAACATGCAGACATCCCCCAGGGACACGTGTGCATGCGTGCCTTGCTATGATAACTACTGCGAGGAGATCACACCCCGAATGTGTGCGCAATGCATGCCTGGTGTGTTAACATATGAATGTTTGTGTGTGTTTGGCCATTTGTTAAAGCTGGTTACGTTTGAATGTTTAATAGCCAATGTCAACGTAATGGGGCTTTATGTTGTGGGTCTGCTGCATTCATATTGAGATGGAGAAAGCGTTTCAAGGAGCTATTCAAGCGCACACACACACACACACACACACACAAACCAGGAATTTGACTGGATCAGAAATAAATAAAATATTTAAAAAAAAATCTGTTTAGAAACAGGGTCAGTGTGGTTGAATGCTAAATTAAGGAAAGCGAAGGAGATAAACATAATGTTTACAAATAGACATATTAGTGGGTGAGTGAGTGAGTGAGTGAGGAGGTGCCTGTGTTTTGAGGGAGGAAGGAAACAGAAAGTGTGTGTTGTCAGAACACTGTGTATCGTGGAATCGAGAGCAGAAGCAGTGACGGTGTGTTTATGCCACTGAGGGCCATAAGGAGAGGTCATCTCTTAAAGTACACAGTAGACATGCGGGTCACGGTGTGAGGAAATGTTCATGAAGGATGTGAGCAGTTCTTAACTGATCAAATCTGGAACCTTTTCAAGGCAGACATTTTGTCAAAGCAAGAGAAAGACAAAATGTTGGAAATAGTAACATCAACGATGGCTCTGTTCTGTTGGAGTGACCCAGGGAGCCATGTCAGTGTGACAGTGAACAACCCTGTAGAGCTCTGGAACTAAATCCAACCACCATCAATGTTACTAATTCCTCCTTATCTTTTCCTCCCTTAAAAAGTCAAACTGTTTGCCACACAACAGTGTGAAGGGCCTGGTACACAACCTCTATTCCTCTTTCAATTGAAACTGAAAGGAAAGGAATTCTTTTGCAACGAGCATCTAAAATTGTCATGGGCTAAATATCGGGAAAAAATGTTTGTTCTTCTTAGTTATTTGTGGAATAGATATTTCCTCATTTCAATCAAAACTAAAGTTGACAAAGAGAATGAACCGCCAAGCTCAACTTTAGTGCTTAAGTGCTCAGATCAATGGAGAGTTTCAACACTTACAGATCAACAACAACTAAGCAAATCTGATGAAGATCATTTGTTCAAGGCAGAAATTTTGGAATAAACCAGAAAATGAAACTTGAGTTGAGACTCTTTAGTGACTGAATAGTCAAGCTCCCTGACTGACTGTGTTAAATGAATACAGGGTTTACTCACTTTCCTCAATCCGAATGAAAGAATCATCAGTCTGGAAATAAAAACTGGCACTTATTTTGAAAAAACGAACCACACAGTACACTCACTAGCTTGTAACAAATGGACACAGACGCATAGGCCACATTGGGATGATTACCATGCAATCAATGTCCTTCAGTGAGATAATTGATTGAAGAAACTGAGCGTTGGTGGTGCTGGGACGGAAACAATCGCTCACTGGAGACTCGCACACACATGGCAAAATCTCATGTAACGAGTAAACACACACAAGGCCACAGGAAGGCAACAAAGAGTCAGTGGCAGAGCTCAAAAGAAAAGGACATTGCCAAATGAAGGGAGTCTATATTGCTGTTTGTGATTAAAAGGGGGCAGCTAGGGAGTGTTAATTGTGGAGGAAGAGTTCTTCGGAAATCTCGTTAAAAATCAAATGCAAACCAATAAAAAACGTACTTTTATAAACAGAACTCAAGACAGTCCGTTTCAGGAAAGCACATGAACCACTTTGTCGTGTGTATTCGGCATTTTTTCAAATGTAACTACCATGACAAAAAAAGGGGAGGTGTAAAATGACCTTTTAATGAAACAGAATGTTCATTGTTTTATTTTTCAGAACGTCCTCTCCCCCACCAACCCAGACCGTAAGCAGATTAACCATATGTGTGTGTTTTGGCCAACAGAGGAAACGTTGGCAGGATAAAATCATTATCTTCCACCTTTGTGCGTGAACGACTTGCACGTGCATTGTTTCACAGATGGGCTGGAAGAGAGGGACACGGGGAAGTCAAGCAAAAAGCTTTCCATGTGTGCCAGTAAGCAGGGAAATGAGTTCCATGCCACACACTCATCACACATTTCTGCCATCATGCCAATTCATCCCAAATGTAGGAGGAAAGGAAAAGAGAAGGGATGTGGGGGCTGGAAAGACCTTGCACAGAGTGAATCATGTCAATAACACACAAAGCCTGATCGGTGAGGGCTGGGTAATCGTTGCGTGTGTGTCGGGGGGTGCTGGCCTTAACAGTTTCCTTTGTGTTTGCCTTCTCTTTGTGTGCACGGGTGGCAAAAGGACACGCTGTGGGGCTCCTTCAGCCCTGCCCTTGTAACAGGTTGTTTGTGTATGTGTGTGCCTGTTTGTGTGTTTATCCTCTGCGTGAGTTGGGTTGTGAGAAAACAAGTGCATTGTTTGTCAGAGAGTGTGTGTCCATGGAGTTCACTGCTGTTTGGTGCTGGACGTAGTAGTTTTGTCTTGTTCATAAAGTGTGCGTGAGTTTTAGTGTAGACAATTATAGGTATATTTGTTTAAATTATTACTATCAAAGTGATAATGATATGGTTGACATTAAAATAATATAAAAACACTTTATCTGAACCGCTATACTACCCGTTCCTTCCTTCTAATTATTACAGTCTCTCCTTCCTCTCCGCTGCTAAACTGCTCTTACATTTGACCTCGCTCACTTCGGGGCAGTGTCACCTCGCGCCTTTTTTCCTCTCCATTCCGAGACTCCACACTCCTCCCTGCTCCTCCTCCACCTGGCCCCTGGTCTCTGTCTTTGTCTGAGAAGGGAGCCGAGGGCCCGCAGTGTGTTTGGCGAGTTCAAAGAGCCAGAGAGAGCTACTCGGGTTTGACTTTGGAGATGGAGATGCTTTTTCCCTGGAGGGGTTCGGGGGAGACACGGAGGAGCCCTGATGAGACGCTGGGGATCGCAGGCCAAGAAGCTCCGCTTGTGCGTGAGACAGAGCAGCAGTCAGCTCCTCCCTCTCCTCACATTCCCTTCTTACTGTCTCCTGGAGTAACAACACCTGGAGGGTGGGAAGAGAGACAGGGAGTAGTATTTAAGCGTGCAGTATCAGAGTCTCAAGCCAGGAATGAATGAGCGTGGGGAATTAGGCATAGTCACGTTCGTTCTGAAGGTGCGCAGATTAAATCAATATAGACTCGCGTATGTGAGTAAGAACAGAGCAGGAGTCTGGACGTGTTACAAAACAGACTTATTTAAAAGTTGTTTTGAAGTTCAACTGGTTCGTTAACATAAATGTAAATACTACGTGCTAATACCTTAAGATAGATGTCACTCATTCATTCACTCTTTATAATGAGAGACGCACAACTTGGATGCTGTATTTAGAGGTGGTAATTCTGAGCAGCTCTTTGTCACTGAAATAAACAAAAAGGACTAGGTCAACAAGAACCGCACAAGCAAAAAACACATAGATAAAATAACCACCCCAGTAAAATAGCACACTGACATAGCAAGCCACAGATCACATATATTCTAATATATTCACATATACAATTTATTTGCATTTCTTTCCAAAATCACACGTCCAGATACATGTGTTGCTGGGAGGTAATCATATGAACCATGACATTCTTTTCCAAATCCGGTCTTGGGAGAAATAAAGCCTCTGTCAGGGTCTGATTCAAACCAACCACAGCTCTTGTTATATGACAGCCAGACAATGGGAAAGCTGCTCAATCCTGTGCCAAAGTTTAAAAAATAACAAACTGCTGCTTTCGCAAGGCCCTTCATAGCTTTGTCATCACTAAACATGCATTTCATGCCAGCATGGCGCACGTTAATAAACACTGCTCACTGGCTCATATAATTGCAAACACGTGCCATTTGAATGGTTTACGTCATTTCGACCATCTGCTGATTGACAACAGACTTGTGTTGTGTGCATCCCTAAAGAGGTTGGCTAACAAACACAAATACAACAAACCACAAAACCACACTCTAGCTGCCATTTAGCGAGTGATCATTACGAAAATGCTAAAAGATCATTACGTAGGTACAGTACCTGAAGTATTCATAACATTAATAAACTTTTCTGCAAATAAAAAAAATATATATTGAATTGATCAAAAGGTGTCAGGGGATCAGCTGGTTTTATCATTTCACTTCCCATTTGTAAGAGGAAGAAGGTGTCATTTTGTCAGATATGTTAAGCTTCCAATCCAATGACTCCTTGGGCTGACAGTGACAACACTAATCACAAAAAAAAGATTCATACAGCCATGCATTGCAAGATATAAGTTATAAAAAACATCCATTTACAACCTGTACAGTGTATACTAAGTCATATTCATCCAGTCGTGAGTAAAACAGCTACAGATTGATGCTTTCCTCTAAGCGATGACATAGAGCTCTACAACAAAGGGAATCCCCAAATATGAGAGAGATTTGGTAAATGTGTGTGTTAACATCATATTTTCACTTATATGTGTTCCTAACCTTTGAACTCATGTGCATGTGTTAATATGTGCCTTTATGCATCTCTCATCTATGCCATTGTCTGCAATTACTGCGAGAGTGAGAGTGGCAGTTTGCCCATATGTGTTTTGCCACTTCCCCAAAAAGTATGCAAGACCTCTAGTGTTAAGTCTCCGTCTGTTTATGTGCCGGCATGTGTTACATCCCGCGTGTGATGTCTTGCATGCCAGTCTATAGCGGTGGGGAGAGACAGCCATCATTAGGGGCTCCCAGTGAGAGCAGGGTTACAGGCCTGTTAGGTGGAAGTCACACGCATGCCCACAGGGCCCCTGCTTTTAATCTAACACTGTAAACCACATTCCAGTCGCAACACACACAACCACACCACGTCTGGACCTGTGTGTGTGTGTGTGTGTGTGTGTTTGCTGTGCAGTGTGACCTCAGTGCCGTTATTGAGAGGTTACAGGTCAGACGTCTTTTCCCCCAGACAGAGTGACCTTTTCCTCTTGTCCTGGTCCAACTGCATTCAGGCCGCATTCAGCGAGGGGAGGAGGAGGGAGACCAGACAGGACGGGGCAGACGGAGAAAGAGAGAGAGAGGGACCAAATAAAGAAAGAAAGACAAAGTGAAAGCGTTTGGGAAGGAGCCGACTGAAAATACAAAGCAGAGGGAGGAGGGGAGGGACCACCACAGTGTGTTTAAGTGTGTGTTCTTGTGTGTGTCCATGTGCACAATTACACAAAGAAACTTTAGTATCTACGTCCTGTGTTAGCCATTGAATGATGTGCATGTTTGAGACTTTACGTGAACTTTTTGAGAGATAGTTTTGCGCTAGACAGTTTGGATCAACAGCAAGTTCAAACAAACTAAAAACATGTGCAAAGTTAAGCATTATATCAACTTCTTTTTTATTATCTGCAGTGTAAAATAAAAGTTGCGCAAAGTTGCGCATTTGAGGTGATGGGTGCTGATCTACTGGATAAAACTAGAAACCACATCAGGTCAGGTTCAGCATTTGACTTTATTTTCTCTCCTTTTTTTGTTCATTGTTTCAGACTTTCAGGTCTAATTTCTGTTGTTGGGTCTTGAAATGACTTTTTCAGTGATGTATCTTTCAAATTGACTGGTTAAAAGGTCACTCACATGCTCTAACACATAATGATGAGAATGCCTCAACATTGCAACAGTATCTCGGCAACAGAGAGATATCACAAGGTCATGATCAAAACCCTCATTATCTCTAACCAACACACACATCCAAACATCCAAAGATCAATAAACTATTCTAAAGAAATGATAGAAGCTAGGGTTAGAAACTAGATAAGAACCGAGAAGGATCATTAGAGACAGAACTGAAGGACAGTCTTCAAAGGCTAGAAAGAAAGAAAGACATTAAGAAAGAAAGAAAGGAAAAAAGAGACACAAATCAAAGGTCATCTAAAGGGATTATACTGATTATACTGATTGATCTGCTCTAAAACCACAAACACAGCAGAGTGAAAATGCCCCCTTTAAGTTAGATGAGAAAGAACAGGAAGAAAAGATGGCTGGGGGAAGGAGCTGCTGGGCTGAAGGTCTATGAATGACATAAAAGAGCATGTCAGCTGTGAAATTGGCATCGGGGCACCTTGAACCGGCTGAACCGATCTGGACAGGCGCTCTGAGAGGCAGGCGGTTAAAGAGACAGCGGGCTGGCTGTTGCAGGGCTGTCGGACTGCAGCACGACGAAGCTGAGCCGAATGAAAGAGGGAGACGGACGAGAAGGAAAGCAGGTGATGAAGAAGTGATACGAGCAAGTGTTGAGGATGAAAGGCAAAACAAATTATTCAGTGGGATCTTTGCCCTGACATTTACAATTCAACTGGGATTGAAGTTTTCTACATAATATTTGCTCTCACCCAACTGAAATGTATGCAGTGTTGGGCAGACAGTTTTAATGTGGATTTAGGACACTACAATGATAAACTGCACTAGAAAGGGATTAAGGTCCTACGTGTAATGTGAGAAAGGACCCTGTTTGCACTGTTCTCGGAACCTGCGCCTTTAGACCTTCTTAGAAATGTCTCATTTCAATTTGACAGGATAATGCAAGTATCAGCTTGTGTGGCATTGTGGTTGTGTGTGTATGTGACTGTAAGCATGCTCACTCACTTCCTTTTGCTGTGACCTCACTCAAAAAAACACACACGTAAAAAATTGAATCCAACTCTGGTTAAAAGAAAGAGAAACCGTAGAGTGTTGTGAACTAAAGGGAAATCATTTTTGTTTCACATGTACAGTAATAATCTGTATCTCTCATTCTTGTGAGGACAATGGAGAAACACTGCAGTGACGGACGTGCACAGACAGTGACGTACGCACGTACCTCTTCTTGAAATTCAGCATTCCTCTCATTCGCCAGCTGCAGTTCAGCCTCAGATCGGCTCAGCTGCAGCGCCTCCTGGTGTTGGGAGCACTGCAGCTCCTGACGTATCACCTCCTCCTCCTCACTCCTCCTCCTCCTCTCCTCCACCCTGCTTCCCACCTGCATGTCTTGCAGTCCTTGTAGCACCTGCTCTCTCTCCTCCAGCTAGAGAAGAACAAACAGTAGATTCCAATTGGTGGATATGTACAATTACATAGATTTGATGCCTCACTCGGTCTTTTCTTTATTTCATCAGTACAACCGCAGGGTCATTCACAGTCTGCCTGCATGCGTGTATGTGTGTGTGTGTGTGTGTGCGTCACTATTCTGTAGTGTGTGTGCATGATCAAGTTTCGTATTAATGACGCAGATGAAAAATAAACAGACAAACACAAACCTCCCTGTGCAGGATCTCCATCTGCTCCATCAGGTGCAATGCATTCTGGGTTCTGTGCTCTTTCAGGGCTGCAACCAGCTAAAAAAAAGAGAAAGACAAAGGATACATTGACACACAAGTTAAAGAGTGTGTGTGTGTGTTACTTCTCACACATTTAATGACAACATTAAGATACTTAATAAACCCAAAGTACTGTATATGTTCAGGCCAGCCGACATCCTGAGGCCTGTTTTTGATTCAAAGGCTAAACGTGACAAGGAAGTGCTGCTTTCTTTACGATATAAACAGGAAGAAGGACTGTCACACAATGCTTTGCCATGTTGTTTATTAACAAGCTTGGAACACTCTTACATGCTGAAACTGTGTCTGATAAGAGACGTTGGTTGTATTATTACTCTTTTTACAATAACGAGGGACAGATTTGGCTGTGAGAGTGGGGCTAAAGTTGCATGTGACATATTTTTAGTCGGGATTAGCCGAGGCTACCTTGTTTTGTAGAAGATCAGACAAACTGAGAGTCAGCGCCACGGGCTCAGGGTCATGGTCATGTGTGTTTATCTCGGTGTGCGTTTATGCCTTCAAGTGTGAACAAAGAAAAACTGTCAGAGAGAAAACAAAGACAGATTGGTGTGTGTGAAAATGTGAATATTTGATCCGGTGTGTGCGTGTGTATTATGCTTGTGGTTTGAGAGACTATGAGAGACTAAGATTGCGTGCACTAGATCAAATGAGAGAACACCACTTCCTCTTAGCTCGGTGAATGTGCGTGTGAGGATGGCTTGTGGGTGTATATCCTTTTGTGTGTGCAATTGTGTGTATCTGCGCATGTACACAGCTGCTATTTGTATTGAAAATGTGATCACATCCTTTAAAGCCAGGAACACGGTAGGAAGCCCATAATGAACAATAACATGCATGAACATGTGTGTGTAAACTGTAACATTACACCCATAGAGTGCAAGCTGACTGAAGGGCTGACTTATGTTAGAATTTACTCCAAGTTGTTAATGGAAAATGATCAGTGAGTTTGCTGAAGTATCATTGACAGTATATACATTTAAAATGACAAAATATTACAGTACCAGTCAAAACTTTGGACCAATTTTCTGAATCAATTTAACCCACTGTCAAAATGTTTGACTGTTACTGTAAATCAAAACCACAATATACAGACACAGAGGTGCATGCTCACTCACATACTCATTATTCTTCTGGGATAATAATAACAAAAGGCTGGCTGGTTACATTTAATTAAGCTTTACCACGTGTATATCTGTGCGATGACGTGTAAGCCGCCTGCTCCACTTAAACAACCGGCTGGTGTTTCGTCATCGGTCGTTGCTGTTTCATAGTGAATAAGACAAATGTTACCATTTCTAAAACAAAGAGTGTTATGTGGGCGACTGTGGGTGAGGGGGGAGCGAGTAAGCCATGTGTCCTCGGGCAAGACACTTAACCCCAGCATTGCTCCTGTAGCTGTGACTACAGTGTGTGAATGTTAGTTACTGATGGGCAGGTGCCACTGTGTATGGTAGGTCCTGTCATTAGTGTATGAATGGGTGTGAATGGTGTCATGCAGTGTTAAAGCAAGACCATTAACCATCAAAAAGGCAAAACTATACTCACAAATCTATTTACAAATATTACATTCAATCGGTTCCATCTGATTGTTTTAGAGAAAGAAGAAATAAAGACAGATTGGTGTGTGAAAATGTGATATCTTCCACCGCAAACTAAAGACACAACTCTTGACTAAAAACACTAACAAAGTGTAGCACTTAAATTGTACTTATAATGGCTCTTATCCATAGCAAGTTGTAATTTGGCACTTTGTTTGTCTGAGTTTGTATCCTTATGGTTGAAATGCACTTTTTGTAAGTCACTTTGGATGAAAGCGTCAGCTAAATGACATGTAATGTAATGTACAGGTAATCTGACAACTGGAGAAATTGTCCTCAACCTCCAATATCACAGTCTTCAATTTTTAAAACCAGTAATCCAATCCTGATCCGAAGAAAAGCCACAGCGCCGTTCAATGTGAATGTTGTACAAATAGAAAGAATTTGTAAAAATAAATGTCCTTTGTTGAGACATTTAACTGAACCTCAGTCAGACAGGAAGACATCGCATTTGACACTAATACACTGTTTGACTAATAAAAGACAGATTGATTGTGTGTTTCTGTTTGTGTGCGCATGTTTTGACTTTATCTGGTGTCACAACAGACGTGGTGGTCTTGGAGCCTCATAATCTCATTCACATTGTGTGCGTCGGGATCCTCCCTGTTAAAGTCCTCTGAACTGTGACAAAGGCTTGGATCTGTTTAGAGTGGAACTACATGTCTGCCCGCCAGGAACCGATTCCCCCAAAGTCACTGAGCGTAAGACGACAATTTAAATATAGTGTGCCGTCCTGCGTTTACCTTCTAAAAAACAAGCCAAATGGGACATTTTGGGAAAAGATGAGGTTTTATAGAGCTGATCCTGTCAATAAATGAAAAACCCACATCAGCAGGGACCCCAAGCCTACACCTTGTCTCAAGCATTACCTTTAAGTGAATTTGCTGTCTGCAGTCTTCTTCCATCTTGGTCAGGGCTCTGCCATGGGACTCTATCAAAATCTCCCTGTACACACACACACACATACGGAAAACAGATGAACATGCAACCATTGAAGCATTTGGTCCCTCAGATGTCTCGATTTGCAATACAAATTGGGCCTGTACCTATAACTAAAGATAAAGGAATCTATTGGTTTTTAGCTTGTTACCGTTGCCAATTGCAACCCATTGAATTCCTTTGGGTTCACCTCTCCCATTCCAAGAGCATGGAATACCTACAATGCCTCCAAAGCCATCGATCGGTTGGTTCATTCCAGGCTTCTAGAAACATTGTGATGGCAACAAGGCAAAGGACCCGCTACCTACGACATGTCATTATAACAAATGCTCATCCAATGAGGACAAAACACCATGAAGTGATTTAAAATACAGAAACAAATAGGTGAACATTAGATTCCCTCTCTGCCAGTAAATCCCCCGAAATCCGACACTCTAGACTGTAAATTTCCTCTAAAATAAATGTGGAATTAAAACTAATAAAAAATAAAAAAGATAATGTAGCATCCGGCAAAAGCAACATCTGAACCCATGGTAATTGCCAAAATAACTCATTCTCTTCCTAATCACTTGCACCATTATCTACTGCTTTTACAAAGATCCTTTCAAATAGACCAAGTTTAAGAGAAACACCACAACAAATGCAACCAAATGCAATCAACTTCTAAATCAAACCCCTTTTATTAGATAGTCAGATATTGCTCTCCCTCATACACAAGCCGCACACATTAACCATTTTTACAGTGCAGCACTTTTGGCAGTCGAATAGATGAGTAAGCCAACATCACATCCATATCCTCACAATCCAAAGGCTCTGGTAATATTTGCACATGCGTCTTTTTTGATGATCCTCTCAGCATGTCTGGTTACATGAGGAATATTTAACAAGAACACTCCCAGCAGTCTCTAGGGGAAAAGAGACAGGGAGATGATAAAGGAAAAGAAACATCTGCAAAAGAAAGTCAGACAGAGTTGACATAGCAAGGGGGATTTCATTGATTTGCCGATCCAAATCCAAACAAAATGTGTCAATTGGGCAGCTGGTCATGCTGATAAGATGTGTAGCGGCACGCATTTGAATCCAGCCACAGATAAGTTAAGTCAGCATGTTTACTAACAATATTTGTTCAGTTAGAGTTGGCTGCAAAAGGCTGATGACATGAGAACAGTTCAATATAAGTGCAAATCCCAATGTGACAAAGCCACTGTGTTATAGTGCTTTCTGTGAGTAAGAAGGCCCATCTGTGAAATAAAAGTGTCAGCTGTGTGTGCGTCTGTGTGTGTGTGTGTGTACATGCACAGTTGACTGTGTGTATATCTAAGAGTGGAGTGGATGATCTGCTGTATGATGGAGAGCAGCTACATTCCATCTCTTCCTACTCGGGGCAGACACAATATTATTCACTCCACTGGCTCTGGCTAATCACATCAGCCTACTCACCACACACACAAGCGCACAAGCACACCTACACACACACACACACACACACACACACACGGATGCAGACCCAGACAGACAGCCATGCATAAATACTCCCCAAGAGTTGTAAGTTTGATGCCAAGATCTGACTGCAGCAGCTCATTTAAATGTGTCTACGCTGTTAAAAATGGGACTCAGACAGGAGAGGGAGCTTGTTTCTATTCCACAGGCATCATGAAACCCTCCACCAGTAGGAAAACATTACTGATGGATAGGTTTGGGATTGTTACGTGGCGTGCATACCTCTACACTCTCGGTGTTTTGGGGTCAGCAGAGATATATTTAGGATCGGATGGGGACATTTCTACTTTACACGACTGACATCATAACAATTTGTGTAAAATCTTTTTGTCCAAAGCGCATAATCTTTTTGCAGTTGCTCTTAGCTGGTGAAAAACCTTTGAAAGTGAGGATTTGATGCTTTAGGAAGCTGAAGACTCGCTAATGTACAACAAACTGCAGATGCATAGCTGCCTGCGTGTTTGTATCCCGCTGTAATCTATAATTCTGCTTCCCTGATTATTAAAAAAAGCAGACCCCTGCAAAGGTAGAAGTTTTAAAATCAACTTTAAGCCTGCATGTGCACATCTGTGCGTGTCCTATGCGTGTGTGAGACCCCCCGGGGAGCGGCAGCGTGCAAATCCAGCCCTCGGAAGGAGGTCTGGGGGGATTACAGGGAGGAATGATGGGAAAATCTGGGAGCACTCGCTCATTCACTCACACGCCAGGCTGCTTTTAAGGACAGACGAGTGTGTGTGTGTGAGCAGTGCGTGGGTGTGTGTGCGGCGTGAGCGGCTGCTACCTCATCAAAAGGCACATTCCATTTTTCCACTTAATGCCGATACAATCTGCGTCTGCACACGCACACAAAAAGCTGACTCTACTCCGAATGGCATCCGATTCTTACAGGAAAGCTCGATGGCAAATTTTAAATATTTTTTATTGTTTATGAATCAACAACGGGGGTCAACAGGACTCTTCCCAGACATCATGTTAAAACAGCCTCTTTTTCAAGGACATAAAACTCTCCACCTGAAATGATGATGAAGATGAATAAGAAGCCAAGAATCTTCCTTGCCTTGTAAAGATTTGACGTATGAATGCACAGCAAATGGTGCCACAATTAAAGTACAAACCCAGACAAAGATTATAGAATACTTTTCAGTCGGGGAGGAAAAAATACAAAAACAGGAGAGAGAGCAAAGAGCTGTTAGACAGTGGTAAACAAAGCAGAAGGAGGTATCATAGAGGAATGCCATTGCGATTAGTTTTTTCAAGTCTTTTATTAGCCTAATTGTGTAAAGCCGAACCACTTCTCTTTATGGGAGAAGACAGAAGGGATCGTCATTTCTGTCACGAAAACAGCCGTTGCTTGAAAGCACTTGAAACCAGTCCTCTCACATCTAACAGATGGATCCTCCTGACGTCTCTTGATTTTTAAATCCTCCACCTTTTTGCCACCCCCCCATATTCAACCCCCCTCAAATGTGTTTGTGGATTATTTGCGGCCCCTGTGACCCGGGCTGCGTGCATGCGACAGTGTGTGAAGTAACGACTGCAACCACGTCATGGTCTCCACCCCTCCTTCCTCAATACTTAAAACCCTCTCAGCCTCCTCCCTTCCTTCCCTTCCTCCTTCACTGCATCTCACTATTCTCCTCCACACCCATCCTTCTTTTTTTCCTCCCACTATTCCTTCCATCATCCCCTTTGCACTCGTATGTCTTTGATTCCCAACCCACGGTCCCAGCACTCTTCTCCTGGGGGGACATTGTCTGTTGGTAACTTTTCTTTTTACTGCCAGTTGACAACTGGTTTTCATCAACAATGGCTTTGGTCCACAATAGACAATTTAAAACTGCAGCCAATACAGAGACAATGGGGAGGAAATATAACGTGACAGACTTTCTTCAGTAGCAGTAATTTTGGTTTAATTTAGGTCTGTTTTGAGTTTATTGTTACACAAATGCCTCTAATTTGATTTAAAAAAACATTAGTTATGAATGACCGATTTTTCTCATAATTGGCCATTCATAGTGTGGAATAAATCATCCCAGTATTGCATTCTATATGGACTTCACAGCAAAATTAGACATTGTGGTGGGTTTGAAGGGGACATAAAGCATAATTTTCACCATGAACCCGTATTAAGGTCTTATAAACCCATATTAACCAGCAAAAAGGCTATTACACAAGCGACATCTGTCGTTTAAATCTACAGAACAATCTACCCCATTTGTAAACATGTGGGGAGGGTTTAACGATGCACACAGGGTGGAGTCAGAGTGTGTTTGTACGAATATGAATGATTACGGGTTGGAAGAGGAAAAAGATGGAATTGGATGAGATTGTTTTTGGAGCCTTGGTAAGAGGAAGCACAGGAGCACAAAGTCTATAAATGTCGTATAAATCTGTGCGTGAGTGTGTGAGGAAGACTTCAAGGGAGCGGCGTGGGCTTTTTTTTATGGGCCACTGGAGGTCAGTGGAAGTGGTCAAATCCTGACTTTATAACAAAGGCAAATGAAAATGGAATGGAATGTGCGTGCTTGTGTGCACATGTTTAAATACTTGCACAAGTGAGTACAATCAATCATTCATCAGCCCCTTAACGCAGGAAATTTACACACACACACACACACACACACACACACACACACACACACACACACACACACACACACACACACACACACACACACACACATATACATGTAAATGGTTTATATATGTTTTTATGTTGATCTTCATGACACATCTACTGTAGTGGAAATTAGTTGTTCAAAAGAAATTAAAAGTATCCTAAGCTCGTTTGTATTTATTACAGACTAACGTATAGGACATTCACATACACAAATGATTGAACCCAGACAGGAGTCTTTCTCTCCCTCAGAGGAGCAGGAAGGTCGACACAGCTTTTTGGAGAAGAAAAGCTTTGGTACACATCAGAGGTTCCGTGCACAAAGTAACTAGAGCAGGACACAGGTGTGAAGGAATGCACACTTCAAGCCCCCGCCGCCTCAGTTATGAGTAAAAAAAAGAGGTCACAAAGTTCAAAAGAGGTCACAGAGTTCCCAAGAGAACTCAGTGTGCAATGAGATCAATTTAACCCAATCACTAGCAGACCCACGTGTGGTGTATCGATTTGATAATCTGAAACCTGTAGTTTCAACAAGCTAAAAACTGTTCAAAAACTCGTTCAATTTTAACTATTGAAAAATGTAATTTGTAATTTAACATTTCAACTTAAAGTGTGATAGGAGTAAATGAGGCATAATACACATGGGAGAGGTAACACCTTACAAAAGAAACTGGACAAACACGCCACACTGTACTCACCCCGCGGGCTCTCAGAAACGTCTAAAGTTCATTTCCCAGAAAGCAATATATATTAGTGATGTCACTTTTAAAAGAAGCAAAGCGAAGCCACGCACAGAAGCTGGCTTCCAGTGAGCTGCATATGGCCAACACATTCTAAACTGCGGTTGAAAATGTGACGCAAAGAATCAAAGTCTCACAGGGAAGATGTCGGGTCAGCTTAGACACAGCAAAAGCACAATGAGCAGTTAAAAAAAAAAACTAAACATGTGATTGAAACGGACTGAGTAGGATGTACTGTTGATCTGTTTTGTTATGAGTGTTATCGTGTTCAGTGGAAGAAGTTGTGCAAGATAAGATAAATGGCCATTGGGCTTACTGGGTTCACGGCGTCAGTGACGGTCTGGTGGCGTGGGAAGCTGTTGAACCTGTCACAGAGAAGGATTGTCAGAGAAGGTGAGGAGGGATGGTTTGTTGTTGTGAGTTAGTGAGCATGTATGTGTAATGAAGGGACACATGAAAGATGACGCCTCGCAGTTTTCCTTTTTGAGGGTTGCTATACCAAACGTATTTAAGGTTGGGAGACACTCATCTAGAAATGATGATATTAAACATATTTTGAAGTTTGGAAAAATTTAAATTCATGGAAAGCGTCTGACTAGAGTTTACTTTTCATACACTTAATTAAGGATCAAAAATGGGTTCGTGGACGTTCCCTGTTGTGAACAGGCTGCTCTGTGAAACGGTAGTCTCTGAGTAGAGAGCAGAGGGAACAGAGCGGAACAGGACAGATAACCTTTCTCTCCTCAGCTGTCTCGTTTCCAGCTGGACCTTCTCCAGAACTTCCCTCAGTCGTGTCACTTCCTCTTCAGCTGCGCAGAGTGACGCCAGCTGCTCCGGCATGATGTCACACCCGCGTTGGCATGACAACCGCCTCTCGTGTTTCTCCCACAACTCCACTTTTAACCTGTTGAAGAGATGCAGAGGATGAGCACCAACCCACATTGCACTGAGGAAACATGTTCATCTACATTATGTCTGTGCATATTAAATAACCATACAATACACACACACACACACACACACACACACTTGCAGGCAGACAGTAGGTCCATACTGACTGGTCAAAAGGTGAGTTTAGGCGTCAGAGCAAGTCTGATAATCTGTAATCTTAACAGGCTACTTTTAGCATGGCAGTTGACACATAAACACACCAAAGCTGGGTCAAACCCCAAATTCAAACGCTCTTCTGTTTTTCTGTACTATATGTAAACACAGTTTAATAAGGTTGTTACAGTTTTTGTACTGTTCTGACAGTAAACCTTGGCAAGTAAAGCAGTAGGCCTATTGGGAATAAGACTTTATGCACTAACATTCTATGGTACATCGATGGAAAGAGAAAGAAGACAGTAATGGACACCCAAAGACATGCTTTCTTAGCTAATCTTTCCTCTGTAGTCCAAGGAAAGCTTGACAATACAAATGATAATCAGTTAATGAAAAGTCCTTGTAACTCATTTCAATTGAAACTGGCGATATTCACTACACGCAACTACTAGATAGTGTATAGTGTATAGATTTCTCTTCAGAAAGCAAAGCTAATTGACAACATACACATCAATACTAAGCAGCAATGGTCTCCGATCTTGGATAATTTAGCAAATTGTTGTCTCCTGTTAGGTTTCCTCTGAGCAATGGAGGGAGCGCCTTTCCTCCCCCAAACCTCACATCCCTACGGAAATAGCCTACACCCCCCCAGTGGACGGCTATCATGTGTTGAGCTGTATAGGAGCCAGAGGGTGAGATCAGAGACCGCTGTGTGGGAAGGGAAATACATTGACAGTGTAATTGAACACACCAGGCTGCCGATGGCTTAGAAAAAGAATACCATCAGATACCATGTGAAGAAATACACACCCAACATACATCTACCGCCTGCACGGAGAGCTGAGAGGCTCCGTGTGTTTATGTGTGTGTGTGTATACACCATTTGTGTGTTGGGTGTGTGCACATGTCTGCCTGCGTATTAGTGGGATGGAGTCCCATAGAAGTGTCTTTGCATATCTATAATATGTGCATGTCTCCATGTGCGTGTGTGCGTGTGTGTGAGAGAGAGAGAAACATGACTCTACGCCAACTAAGGAGTGCTTCCATCTGTTTCACGGTCCTCACACGAAGCATTGTCACTGGTACTTTGGGGAGCCTATGATCTCCTCGACTGACCCAAGAGCAGATCTCAGCTGACACTATTATCCCCACTTCTCTCTCGGAAGACGGAGATGGAGGAAGAGAAATGAAGCAGAGGAAGTGGATGATTTGGAGGACAATGAGGCGGATAGGCACAGGGATTGTGAGAAAGTTGGAGACGTATTTATCACATGGTAAAGCAAAATTGCAGAATAAAAGCAAGAAGAGGGCACTGCATACTTAAGTAGTTGTTCTGTGTGTAGTCTTTCTGCTTCTCCTCATTCTGTCTCCTCTGCTTTCTAGGGACACAAAGTGCAAGGCATGGACATTCAGTTGTGGATTCCGAACGTTTCTAGCCATGGTACACCCACATAGCTGGAAATAAAATAACCCTCCCCTCTTTAACTGTCATTCTCTTTAATTGCAGCTAAATTTCTTAGGTAGGTGGAAAAATAATATATCCAACCAGGAAATGATTCAACATTTCAAGTGTCATTGAAAAGTACTTGAGCAAGATAATAAATCCATACAACTCCTATTCTGTCTACTCCTACGCTTCAATCTCCGTGCGGAAGAAGCTTAACTTTGCCTTCGCCCCCTGGGATCATCAAGAGTTCAAGAAAACCTCCTGGATATGACGACTCGTTTGGTTGTCATTTTAAAAGTGAGCAGCTTTCCACAAGTTTTTTTAGAAATGATTGTAAAATAGCCTCACACATGCTCAGAGCTTGAGCTTTTTTATTTAAATCAACTCGTCCTCCATATGCAGCTGCTGCCTCGCTCTTGAAAAAGTAAATTGGAAATCAGTTTTAATTCTAATTCTGCGTGCCATGACAGTATGTGGTACTCCCACGTCCGTGCACACACACACACACACACACGCACACCCACACACTACCCTAACCCCCCCGACCCTGTCGGCTTCCCAGGCTAATCCCCTCTCTGGCGGCATGATCAGTTAATGTGTGTGTGTGTGTGTGTGTGTGTGTGTGGCTGTCTAGCCCTGTGACCTTGCAGTTACACGCAATGAGGATACAAAGCGAGAGGGCTCGCACGTCTGAGCTCACAGGCAGACAGCCTGTTTTCACTGCCAATCTACAGTGGACATTTATGGCAACTGTGTGGAATTATTTGTGCATTTTGGATTCAGTGCAGCAGCCGCTTCAGCTCATCACTATCAATAATTTATCATAGCTGCATCACACCAGACAACAATAGGGTGGTTGCTTTTTTTGTAAAATTAATAAATTAGACACTGTGCAGCTGAGAGCTGCTTAAGAGCATATTTGGTTTGACTTTTTCAAATAATAACAGCAGTATTTTCAACAAAATTTGAGTCACATGCAGACAGAAAAACAGACAAATGCACACACAATCACAATGAGGGTAACACACTCACAGCTGTCTGGCACCAGTCGTCAGCCTCTCTTTGTACCTCTCATCACACATCTCCATGTGCATTTCATCTCTCTCTCTCTCGCTCACTCACCCTGGGTTCCTCTCGTGCTGTCACAGTTACTGGTGAATTACAGCAGGCCCCAGAGTGCTCCTACATTCTGCCTGTGTAGCTACTGCGTACTGTTTGTAACCCTCGTCTTTCTCTGTCCCAGCCCTCTTTCTGTCTTTATGTTCACACACCACTTCCAGCTGCTGTTTCCAATGTTCGTTATCTGCTGGTCTTCTGTTTCTGAGGTGAGAAGTGAGTACAGATGAATGGGATGAGTGTTTTTCTTTTCTTTATTACTGTGAGGTGCAGGGTTCAAAGTGCAGTCAAGTGCACGGTGCACTGGGGGAGTAGCTATCCCCATGATGTGTAAACAGTGGAAAATAGGTGAGATTAACTCCTACATTATCAGTGGGCATGTCGGGCGCAGCTTATTATCATAGATTTCCATGGACCTGTGAGTCAAATCTTTCCGTGCATGGAATTCTCTGTCAAAGGGTCACGTGAGAATTGAGTGTGTAAGAGACAACATGGACAGTTTGTTCTTAACAACAATGGCGGCTCTTAATGGGGTTTGCTCAGATGCTGCAATAGCATAAGTAACATCAGAAGTGGATGGTGTCTCATCATTTAAAGACATAGAACGGCACTGAAGGCTTCTCCTTAGGGAAAATATATTTTTTTCGTCAGGCGTCACATAGTTCATCCAATGACTTGCCACATACTGTTTGAAAGCGCCTTTTCCAAACTCTTTATAATGACGTTCTCAGATGGTTTTGTGTAATAAAACATCTAGCGGATCAGGTTCAATGTGACCTGAGGACTCCACCATCTCCTCTTGTAATAGTTTGCACATTATAATGTAAGAAACTATGTTGAATTGTGAACCATAACCAGTCAGTTATTTGATGAAGGAGGGAAAAAGTTATCTGATTTCATAAGACCAGGAAACCACAGTGGACATCATGCTTTTCTCTAATAACAGACTCCAGATGGATCACACGTGCCATCTACAGAGCTAAATAGGTGTTATAGATGACAGATACGGATAAGAACTATTATCTTCACTCTGCCCTCCTGGTCATTATCCGAATAAGAATATACAAATGAAAGTGAAGAAAACTGAGCATAGTTTACTATGATCTAGTATGAGCAAACAGGAAAAATCATAGCAAATCTTAATACTGAAATTGTTGTGTACTTATGACAGCCTGCAGAATATCTCCACCCACTGTGGTCAGAGGCAAGTCGCCAAAATACCAAACAACCACATGAGAGAGAAAAGCCTCTTTGCATTTCAGGAAAATACAATTGATTGTGCGGCATGTGCTTACATGATAACAGAGACCAGAGGGAAAGAGAGAGAGAGAGAGAGAGAGAGAGAGAGAGAGAAATCCGAGGAATGAGTTGTTTATCTGAGAAAGAAAGAAGGGCTGTGGTTGATTTGATCAAATATGTGATAAACAAGGGGCTGAGGTGACGGAAGGGAAGAGAAGTGTCAGAGTGTGTGATTGCCGGTCAGGAAAATGTCAGAGCAACATTTTGTAGGAAATGAGGTCTTGGACACACCCTGGGATCAATAGTTATTTCCCCGCCAACAGTCTCACAGGCTCAGAAACACACGGCGCACACACTTTTATAGGAGCATTTGCACAACGCGTGCATCTTCCTTGTGAAAACAAGCTGTATCACATCAATCCCACCAATCCTTTGCTCTTTCTCTCTTGACCTTCACTCATTCCATCAACCACCCTTTCATCTGTCCTCCCTTGCTCAGCGCATCCATCCTGTCTTTCATCTGTCCCTCTCTTCCCTCTAATCCTTCCTTTCAACCGGGCCTGCTTTCTGTGTTGGATGATCCATGTGTTCATCGCCTGATGAAAGGCTGAGCTCAACGTCTCCTGCCAATCAAGATGCAGCAGGAAGCTTCCCAAACACCTTTGATATACTTTACGTGTCATCCAGACGTTAAAGGAGGGGGTTATGACGCTCACTGTGATCCTATTTCACAAACGCTGTCAAAGTGCCCAAAGGGGAAACTGCATACTGTAACTACACATCACTGTGGACGTGTGAGCTGATCATATCATCATACCACCATGACAAACAGCACTAAAGACCACGTAAAGATAAAGGATCCTGACGAGAGTGTAAGTGTGTAAATAGTCACAACAAACAATCTGCCCTTGAGTGTGTCACTGGCATGCCGATCAGATTGCCCGGTAGGATCAGAAGGATTGTCTTCAGACCGCCCCTAAAATAAATGTGTACGGTGAGTTTCCAAGGCAATGCAGCTGGCGTCACAGAAACCTAACAGGTGTGGAGCGCTGATGGAGGTAGGGGTCAAGGGTTGGGGCGGTTGTCATGGCAACACAAACAAATTGGTACTTTTTGTTCCTGGCTTTCCTGTGAGCATCACACGTCTGCGAAGCACTGAAACTGATATGATGCCCGGGTACACATACGCACAGATAGCAAACATGGAAGATGACTCATCGTCTGTCAACACACAAAGAAAAACATTTTTTACTCATTACTCTTACAATAAGTTATGGACAAATATCCATTTAGAAATTGTTGTCAGAAATATGACAGTTAAAGATACATGGTAGACCTAACTATTGTTAGTATTCTCTATAAATTTGGAAAAAACATTTGTCTACAGTTTAGGTAAAATTTTGCATGCAGTGCTACAGCACACACACACACACACACACACACACACACACACACACACACACACACACACACACACACACACACACACACACACACACACACACACACACACACAGACCTTGCGTACACATGCCTTCTCCTCTTCCACACACACCTCCTTATGCAACACGGCCTCAGGGATGATTCTCCCTAAAACATATGTCCATGTCTGTCTGGGTCGCGTGCAACTGCAAACACCCCCTCCATCCTCTGTCTCTGACCTGATGCGCGTACTGTACAATTGTGTGGCAAGACAGAGGCTCACTATAGATTTCTTGAGAGTAATATAAATGGATTTTATTCTTGAACCAGTTTGGTGAGATATTTGGAGAGCAAACCAACTTGCTTGGTGGTTATCACTATTATTTTAAGAGAATGTAACATTATCTTGATATCTTGATAATCCTTATTGATTTAAAAACAAACAATGGTGCATTAACTTAAACTTTTTATCTTATCACACAATCATGTGTGTAGACATTCATCTACACCTAGAATGAGATTGTCTTTCCTATAACTTGGCACTGAGATGCAATATTTCAAAAGACAAAAAACTAATATTACTGACCAAAAACCTTTGAGAGAGATAGAGAGACACTGATGAGGTTAGAAGGAGGACACATTAGAGAGCAAAGAGTGCTTCATCTGCAGTCTGTCAGGTCAAGTAGTCCTTTAATGTGCTGATATTCAGATAGCAGCAACGTTTAACATTTACTCCCTGTGTGTGTAGGAGGATATTTATGTTTTTGTCTACTTTTCCGGGTGTTTCTTTGGGTGTTTGCCAGTATGAGTGTGTGTGTGTGTCTATGTGTGCACTTTTGAAGTAGTTCATTAGTCAAATATCATGAAAGTCACTAAAACAAGATAAAAAAGCATGCTCTAACGCATGAAAAACAACACTAGAACTCAGAATGAGGGATGTGTGCAAACACAAAAGTCTCCATCGTTCTTCATGTCAGGGGATTACCAAATATGGAATAAATTATCTATTTGGAGATTTTGGAGGGAAGAAAAAAAAGGCCTTTAACGGACTGCATCCTTTAGGCCATTAGTTTGCCTTAGAAGACAACTTTACAAATGCTGCTTCCTTATTTATAACTAAAACTTTAGATGCACTTGTGTTTAACACATTTGTGAGTCAAAAAGTGTGTGTTTGTGTGTGCTCACGTAAGGGAAAACGCAAAATGTCAAAAGAGCAACAAAATGCTTCAACTGCTTTGTCATCAGCATATGTTCACAAGCCACAGGGGCATATTTCTCTCAGAAGCCCTGACTAGACCTTTGTGTGAGCGTATACAAGTTGAATCCTCTGTTGTTGCAGCTTAGCAGGCACCGTAGGCGGAACGTGAGCATTTCCTGGTTTGGGCGGTGCAAGTGCGGCTGTTCACAAAGTTCTGATTGGTAGAGGAAAATTATACGGAGCCAAGCCCTGCGGTGACCTTCTCTTCACTCGGCACATTCCACATACCAAAATCCACCTGCGTCCCCATCTGTGCATGTGCATGCTTTTGCTGCTGAGTTAGGCGGTCTTTCTCTTCTCTCATTTTCTGTAACCCCCCCACTGGAATGCTTCAGCTCGTCTCCGAGCACTGTTGAAACACACACACATGCACGCACACAGATTAAAAAGCTAGCTAGAACACTGTCTCAAAGCTCGTCATTGGATGATTTACAGACTGAGAAAGACAGATACAGGAGGAAGAGTTTTCTATTATATTGTTCCACCAGATCAATCTATCTATGAGAGCGACAACTGGAAGGAGAAACCAAGCTAGAACTGGAGAAGGAGGAACAAAAAAAAAAAAACGACAGACATTCCAGACAGAAACGTGAGAGTACCTCCAACAAAAGGTAAGGAGGAAGAGTGAGAAACAAAGTCGGATTGAAAAGAAAACCACGGTGGGAAATTGAGACATAAAAAAGCATTTGAAAAGGAGATAGATGGGGGGAGCTGAAGGAGGGGACAGTTTGAGAAGTAGGGAGTAAAAGGGAGTCAGTGTTCAAGGGAAACCATGAAACTGTACACCACAGTCTGGTAGTCTTTGTTGTTGTGTGTCTGACACAAAGTAGCTGCTGTATCGCTACTGTTTCCTCCCTCCACTGTCTGTCCATATTCACCTGGACAGTTATGATACAATATGCTAAGAAATAAACGTTTCATCAATATGGTAGTACTAACACAGATTATTGGCAACATTTGAAATAAGAAGACATTGAGTGCGCATGTTGTCGTGCTTTATATGGCTAAATGTTACGTGCGGGAATCTGAAAATCTGGAGTGTCCTTTTTCGCTGCACATTCAAATACGCCTAGCAACTTCTAAGCTGGTGGATGCATTTATTAATAAAATAGACCTGGAAGAAATGCTTAACTGCAATATTTAGGCCGAGTTGTTCTGCTAGCAGCTCAAGGCAGCAGTGGATATCACGCAAGAGAAAAGCACTTAAGCTCCAAGCCAGAGTGGGGAAGAACTCATTTTTCTGTTTTTTCATATAACTTTATATATAGGATATGTAAGTCAAGATATGGGTCTTCTATAAAGTAAAATTAACTAATGTGAAACTGTTTAACAAACCACCTTCCGCTTTATAAAAACATGACAATTTGAATACTTAAAAAATAAAAGCAAAATAAAATCTTTAACTGATTCCTACTATCGGACAAAAAACATTGAAATATTTATTAATGGAACAGAGCTAACCGGTAAACATCTACTTCTTCTAAAATATAATTCATGATCGGTCTACTAAGCTACACTAATTGACATCATAGTGTGTTTTAAATTGTGAGGTCAATCAAGAGGATGGTGGCACCATTTTCAATCAATCGTTATATGTGTTCGCCTTACTTTTCTAACTGACTATTTATTAAATTGGAGGTCTGAATACTCATTATCAATTACAAGGTTTGCTTTTCTTCAGTGTCTAATAGCTAATGATAATAAGACAGGTGCTTTAATGGATTAATCAATAATGGTATTGGGAAACACAAGCACTTTTCATTCCAGCAATTGTGACTTTGTGGAACGTCTGAACGTCGTGACACAACTTAATTTGAAATAACATGCGGGTGGGAGTTGGATCTTTAATGTTCCACATCAATGCTGCCTATAACCAAGCGGATTACAAGCACTCCTACGGTCATAGTGGTCCTGCGGGTGCTGCACGATGAGTCCTTGCTGTTCAATAAATAAAAATGGCCCCCCAAAACAGCCAAAAGACAAAGGCTTTGGGGGTGTCTGACGGGACGACTTCACTACGCACACGGCTAGTGAAGTGTGTCAAAGAAGCATGATGTGTTTGCATCTGTGAGTGTGCGTTTCTGTATATTGAGAGAGCCCGTTTGAGCGTAACGCGAGGCACAGTGGCTGTGACTCTGGACAGCTTTCAAACACAGCAATGTCAGCGTGACACTTTCCCTCCTCAGAGTGTTTTCTTTGGGTTTTTCTCTCTCTCTGTCCGTCTCTCTCTCTCTCTCATTGTTTTCTCCCCTTCATCCATCTCTTCAGTACCTCTCTCCTCCCAGTCTTCATCTATTTTTTCCTCTCTTTCTATGGCTTTGTTTTTATCTCTTCTCTCTTGGCCTCGCTCCCTCTTGCTCTCTCCTCGTCTCTCTGCAGGAAGAGGGAAGTGTAGGAGGTCCTTCTCAAAGCGGCAATACAGCGATAATTGCTTAGTGGTCACTGTGACATGACAAGGTTGGCCAGGGTAAGGCAACACACGCACACTCACACAGAGAGGCACCGAAAAACTCACAATAATAATAAGAAAAACACAATAACACATGCAGAAAGACACAGATAGAAATGGTGGTAATACTTGATGGAGGAGAAAGACTGTCATAAAAAGCAAACCCCAATCTGACTGACTTTCTCCACATTGCTTCTATTAGTGTCACTGTGCTTACACGCACACAACACACAGTGAAACACGTGGACGTAAATAGTACTTAATTCAAGTATTGTTTGTGGGCAGGTTGTTGAAATAGTGCAATTAAAGTGTAACTTAATCTACTGTAACGTCAATCCCAGTAGACAGCAGAAAACCGAGTACCTATACTGCTATTTTAAAAACACTAGCACGTGTCCCTTTGACATAGTGACCAGTCCTCGCAAAATCATTTGAACTCAAACACTTTTAAGAACAGGGAAGGTTTGGAATTATGAGAGGACACGGATATTTATGACAAATGACCAACACAATGAACAACACCACTTTTTGTTTGCTAACATTATATTTTTTACAGAGCTAGGTTTTGTAAACGTAAATTTCCCCTATTTGTCTGGCTTTGTGGGGTTAGCATTTAAAATCTGATGCTTACAGCGTGGTTTGGAATCAATCTGCCTCAAATGAAGTGAGTAATTTATTGCTTTAGTGCATTCGGGCCTTAACACAATATGAGGAAAGGTGTGCAATCTACAAGAAAAATGCATTTTGGTAATACTGAAAGTGAAAATCTCTGTGAAAAAAACACGCTTTATTTTTTGTCATCACAACAGTTTTGTTAAATTAGAAAAAGAGATTTTATATTACTGACTAGTTATTCATTGGAAAAATAAATTACTGTGAATAGATTTGAGGTAAGGGAGAAACACAGTAACACACAACTGAGAAATATTGTCACGGTTGTGTCCTGCATTAATTCTACATAAAGAATTGCCCTTTAATAACACTCACAGTCACAATTGGTTACATACTTTCGCCTCAACCAACAAAAGCACAGACACACCCAGTGCCTTCAGATACGCTGGTATTTAACAGTGCAAGAGGCCATTTATAAGGTGTAAAGTATTAATTAAAGTGTAACATCAAGGACCATGTGACGCTAATTACAACCACCTTTACAGTTACCTATTAAAACACTTAGTGTGTGGTTTAGCTGCTATTTTTTTTATTACACAAAAGAGACTCACAAAAATGTTTGCGATACTGAACCTCTTAAGAAAGAAGAAGAAGAAGTTGATGCTTCAATGTCAGACAATACATCTATTTCTAATGCAGCGAATACATATTTTTGATGATTTATGAATGTTGCAGAAACCGTTTAACATTTACGTAAAAGCTCTCTGGATAGTTTTTGGTGTATGACATAGTGCTGTCATGCTACAGTTTGTTAGCCATGTAGTATGACATAGTGCTGTCATGCTACTGTTTGTCTGTTAGCCATGTAGTATGACATAGTGCTGTCATGCTACTGTACAGACAGACGTGGGGACAGTGCTGCACAGGGAGGAGATAGAAAGGGAAACTCTTTACTAAGAACATAATTGATGTCATCATATTGCTGCTGTCACTATCAACACACACACACACACACACACACACACACACACACACACACACACACACACACACACACACACACACACACACACACACACACACACACACACACACACACACACAGGGATATGGAAACCATATAGTCCAAGGATAGCCCGGGGTATTGGCAGATGGCTGCGGTTCAGCGTTGGGTAAAATACAAAAACACACACAGATCATACAACATTATACACACTTATTCTTGTCTCTCAACTTCGATATCCCAGTCAAACCTCGATCCTCTTTTTCCAAAGTGTTGGTTGAAAACTCCCATCCTAAAATCTAGTAAGCCAGCTGCCGACATCTGCACAAAACGATCACAGATAAATTATGTTGTCATCTACATCTGCACTCTGTGATTTTTTCCCCTTGCTCGCTGTAAAATTCCACACCCCTTGAGGGTTCTCTAGTTTCCACCCTCTTCTTCTCCACATTTGTCTGTTGCCATTAGGCAACCCCTTTATGTTTCTCAGCATCATTCCCCTTTTCCTTGTTTGGCAAACAGGTAGCACGGTTAAACTGTGGGCTAACGCCCATATCCGCCTGGAGTCTTATATTCAGGTGACTGGCTAAGGTGTGTGTGCTTTGTAGAGACCTGCAAATCAGTCCAAAGAGGCTAAAAGGTTCTCACACATGATTTGGCTCATTTCCACAGAGTGTTGGCTTCTGAATAAAACTGTTAAAGGCAACTTTTAAAGTAAAAATCTTAAGTATCTAGCAGAGTGAGCTTCAATTTACAAATCACCCAACTGACAAACCCAACCTAGTGATGCCAAAGACACCCCCTAAAAAGTATTAAACAATGCTTACAGTCTGGATACAGCAAAAAATACCTAAATTCTTTCTTTTTGTTGTGCGACCATTTGACTTTGAGTGCCGAATTCATCCATAAAATAAGAAATTGGTCAACTTCATCCATGAAAAGTCAGGGGCACGGTAAAAGGCTCTGTTTGGAGAACAGACAGTATGTCCCGCTGGAATACCCGGTCCTACTCTCTCTGACCGGCTTTACCCTTACAGTCATTGCGCTTGTCTGCTGAATGCTAATGTTGGCGTAGCTAGGAATCTCAGCAACACTGCAAACTATCCAGGCGTGGGAGGAACACGACACAGCTTACTTTCTCGTTCCAGTAGTTTAAAAGTAAGCTACCTGGTCTAAAGACATCAGAGGGCGTAGCAACGGTGCAGCAAAGAAACCAACAAACATCTTTTTGAAATTTAAGATTTGCTACAATATTTTGACTATATGCTCTCCACAAAACGGTGCGTATCTAGTCTAGTTCTTACAAAAGCATTTTAAAAAAAACCCCAACAACTTTAAAGCGTTATTTAATTCACATCATAGTCTACAATTTGTTTGTCTTTGTTTGCTACAACCTGTTATTTTGGGAGACAATACACACTATACAAGACAACTAAATGTAGAACACAGCATAGCGTGCAATAAGACAAAGTTTAACACAACCCTTAATTCAAGTTTCTGAGTTTGCGAGTTTACATGTATTGCTTACATGCGTGCATGTGCGTGTGTGTGTGCGCATTCCTGGGTGTGTTTATTGCATGTGTTGGTTCGTGCAGCAGCTGCCTCTCATGCTCACGTCACTGAACAAACACATATTCACACGGCATCAATACCAACAGCAGACTGCTTTTATTTATCTTCCCCTTCCTCTATCAAATTCTCCCTTGATTCCTCCCTCCGTCTCCCCCCCCCACACACGCACACACACACAAACACACGTACACACACACACACACACACAAACACACGTACACACACACACCCTTGGCAGCCGTTTGGAACATGCAGAAAAGAGAGACGTGCAGAAAGACCCAACCAATGAGGTCACCTGGAGGTTAGCTCTCCTTCTGGTATTTACAGTCAACGATAAACACACACACACACACACACACACCCAGCCCCTCTTGCTTTTTTCTTTCAAATGTACGGTCAGTTTTCATCAGTTTAGAGGTTTTACACAGGCCTACACCCATAAACACACACTACAATCCTATGCTGTGGGTGCTGCCCTCAGCCCTAGAAGTGTCCATACAACATTTAAACTAATATTAACTCCTGCCGAGAGGTGTTTGCTCAACCCTCTTTATTGAAATATATCTCCATCTGGTCCACTCTGACTATGAATTAACATACACTCACCTTTCTTGCTCTACATCTAAATGTCTGTCTGTTTATACTTCCTTCAGAGGTGAAGCTTCAGTTGGTCTGTGTGAGTCAAAGTGTATACGTGTTACCTGAGAACCCCTGTGTGCTGTGCTGCAGTATCTGAGATCGGAAGGCCTGCCAGGCCCCGATCAGCTGGCTGAGGAAACCCCGTACCCCGGCGAGTTCCCTGCCGGAGTCGCTCGAGGGGCCTCCTGCTGCCGCACACACGCCCCTCTGACACACAAACAGAGCATGTCATCATTTGGTCTCGACAAATGGACGGTTCTTTATTGCTGTAAGAGATGCCAAAAATGTCTGAACATTTTATGGGAGTTGTCACGTAAATATTTAGACAGTACAGTTAATAGCTGTTAACAAGTGGCGTCAAAATGAGAAGTGTGTGAATAAGACAACTTTAGCCGTCAAAGGTGTGGCTAAGAAAGACTGCAGTTAGAATCCCAAACTGCAACTCTTTGAGCCAATCTCTCTGTGGTTGCTGCTCCCTGCTGCAAATATGTGTAACTGTGGGTTTTAAGCAGAGCATTTCTGAGAAAGAGCACACTGTGTCCTGTGAAAACACACCCTTGATATATTGTAAGTTTTTTAAATTCTTCCTTGCAAAAAGCTTTGCCGAGCTGTTGTTGTAAATATTGTCAAGTCAGAACTCACAGCCACATGGTAGACAAAATGATGCAGTGAGATCAACCAGCTTATTGAACATTATTCAATAACTATTTAAATGTAGTAAATAAAGGATATTAGTTGACTGAAACGGAAGACTGATGCAACTACCATATCCTTTCAAAAAAGCACTTGAAAGATCACTAGTTCAGCTCACAATGTTGTTCTCTCTCACGCACACACACACACACACACACACAGATACATACGTACAAATATACACACAAACCCATGCAAAGCGTGGATGTGGAAAACTAGAGTGCTGGAATAGAACATTCTGTTTTTCCAAGAACACTTTTAAAAGGAACATGTGGGCGAGGGCACACTGAACAGTTTCCCATTTTCTTACTGACACACACGCACACCTACACACAGAGGTGGGTGTGCACCTACACACGTGAGGCTCATAGATACGTTGCAAGCACAGGGGGCACATTTACACGCCCACCCCGAGAAATACACACAAGCCTTGAAAAATGCCATGAAGTTGGCCCTTGCGTGCAAAGCGACGTGACGTTTTCTGAGGACTGAGCGGGGTTGAGTGGTTGTTGTTGTTCCAGTTCAGGGTTTGTGGCTGAAGGTGATCAAAAATGAACACAGGATAAGACCAGACGGGATGAGGGGAAAGACTTCCAGCTCTTTCCCTGGTGCCAGAGTGTTTCTGTGAGTGTGTGTGTGTGTGTGTGTGTGCGTGCGTGTGTGAGCGTCCGTACGTGCAGCGTAGAAGAGAGCACTGGCACTGGTTGTCACAAGAGCCAGTTTTATAATGTCAGATGACATAAATCATGAGGTTGACAGCAGCAAATGGAGGAACACATATGAGCCAGATCTGTCGAGGAGGATGAGGCTAAGATGGTGATAAACAGGAGAGTGATCGCATGCGTTTCATCACCCCATGGTTTACTCATTTAGAAGCTTTCAATGTCAGCCTAATAGAAAACTTTATTTTTCCTGACGTCTCATTTTCTCCTTACCTCCCACTCACTCCACCTCTACTCATATCAAGTTTTTTTTTCAATATCTCTTTATTTCCAGGAAATAACCGCTGGGTCAACTGAATTTACGTTCGTTCCTTTTTTATTGTTTTCCCCTCTATCATCTCACACAGTTGTTTCCCATCTGCTGCTGCCTTTCTGCCATGCCTTTGGTCACGGAGCTGACGTCCAATCAGGGGAATGCATTTTATTTTGTTCCATCTTTTGTTTTTGTGATTTATTTTCACCCTCTTTTGGCTATACATTATGACATCATCCACCCCCCACTTTGTCATGTCACTGTATGCTTTTTTTGTCTCTTCTTACTCTGGTTCTTTCCTTACCTGAGAATTTCACCTTGCCGTGTCTCTTTTTCGAGTAACTGTCTCTGCGTAAGCCGCTTTTGCCATCCTGTCGATGAAGAAGAAGACAGGGGAAGAATGAGGATGAGGAGCCAAGAGCCGTGAGCAATATTCACTCATTGGGTAACCTAAGCCTAATGTAATGGAACTGCACTCCAATTGGGTTAAATGAGCTTATAGATGATGCAACTTTAATGATGGAAAGCAGAGAATAATTGCAATGAAATGGAATGAGATGAAAACATTTTAAATTTTAGTGGTAATTCATATAAAGAGGGAGGCCTTCCCTGCTCCTGTTTTTTAGTTTCAGATAATTCAATACATAAAATAAAAATCATTTGAATTTGAATGATTAGTGTAAGAAATGGCATCAAAGCAAAGGATTGAAGTGTGAAATAGAAAGGGAATTACTCCCAAAGTGCAACATACTCTGAGAGTAGTTTGAAGGTAGAGACGTGGAATCTGAATGAAGTTAAAAATTCAGTCATATTCTGAGTTGCAAAAGTAGTCAACACCTAAAAAGCACCGGAGCACGCTTAATTCACGCTAATATCCCTCGTTCAAATTGCCCTACTTCACCCCCTCAGGCCAGTAGTGCAGCGCAATGTGTCCATAAAATTGCTTTATTGACAAAAAGAATTTTACAGACAGGAAAAAGATCGTGCTTCTGACCACACCCAAATATTGTAATGACGGATATTGTCGGCATTGCCTAATCAGCCGGATGGATTCCAGGCAGGAGCCATTAAATCTGACAGGCGAATTCCAGCAAATCAAACCAGAGACATAAACAGTGAGATTGTGTGACCCGGACACAGAGTCAACACATCCTGTTCTTTCCTAAAAGACCGCAAATAAGCACTGACAGCCAGACAGAGAGAGGAATAAACATGATATAACTATTACAGGAGGCAGACTAGACAATTAGAGACTAAAACCAGACCGACAAAGGTTAATCAAGTTGTGTATTATTGGATTAAGATGCTGTGGTCCTGCCAGGTGGGGTGTGGGAGGGGGCGGGGGGGTCATCTTATTGGAAAAACTACAAAAGATGTGAGGCAAAGCTATCCTGAAACATAATAAACATAATTTGGCTTTTGTTACGAGGTTAAACTTTCCGAGTGCATATTGTCGCGCTTCCTCTCTGCCAATAACTGATGCGGCTTCCCCTACCCATTACCATCGCGTCGGGAGTGGCTTCTGCCAAGTGGGTGTATTGTGTTAAGAATGCTCATCAACGCACAGACAAGCGGGCTTTCGTCGTGCTGTCTTTGTTGCGCACTGATTTGTGAAATATAACAGAGGTGCAGGATTGTAATCTGCGCCCTGGGCACATTACATCAGCCCATTGTGTCTAAATGCCAAACTCAACCTGCATCCATGTGACAATTGTAATAAAGTTATTTCAATACGTTGTCCTATTCCTTCTCTATGCTTCTCAATGAGAGTGGGCTGTGGGTCTCGTGTGTATGTGTGTGTGTGCATGTGATTGAAACAGAACAACTTCCGCCTGTTTATGTGTGTGCCACTTTCTGACCAAGTCGGGGCGATGCTGTGTGTCTGTGTGTAAAATATGTGTAATTGTGCGTCCATGCCTTTGCTTTTTGAGACATGGCAGCCCAGACTCCCACTGTTCATCCATCTGTCCCCACCGGTCCCACAGCGAGATCAGAAAGAACATTGCCCCGAGAGGGGTGTCCTTGTGTGTACATTTCTTGTGTATTTTGTATGTGAATCTATGTGTGTCTTGTGTGCGTGCGCTTGAGCTCTTGTTCCCGGGGCAGTGGCTGTCAGTGGAATAACTAGGTAGTGTAGTGCCAGTGAGTGCGTGCCGGATTAGAGTACCCCCTACCAGCAGCCCGAATCAACTGCCTCATCAGGGCGCTTCATACGCACGCACGCACACACACACACACACACACACACGCAAGCAAAGTCATGCTCTCACAACAACAACGCTGATCTGCCAGCCACAGTGTTATCGTGACCTACAGAGTCAAATGTGTTCTTCTTCTGGCGTGTGTATGTGTCAGAGGGTTTACCAGTTTTGTGCTCCTTCGTATTTTTAGAGATTTGGACCGAAGGTCGACATTACAAAGCCAGTGGGCTTATTTTCAGCCCATGGCTGTGGACAAAATGTTCTGTGACATTATTCTTGTTTGTCCTGGTTTTTGTACTGTGTTAAAACTCACGGCTGATTATAATTTAATGTAATAGTTTTTTTGCTTGTGTTGTTTCACCAGATTACTTTAAGAGTATCAATTTGTACAACAAAATTTTTCTTTCGGTGGTGCTTTGAAAAACAGACAGCCAAAACAAATGTGGTGCGATTTGTTCAGCCACCGTTCTATTCTATTCTATTACTTTTCTTTAAGTTTTTTTAGTCTTAGTTTAGACTACAAAGTATACATTCACATCAACATATATAGCATCTACACCTTTTCAAAGTTAACAAAGTACAATTTGGAAGTGTACATGTATAAGAAAATAAATTAGTAAGTAATAATAAAATGAAAAATATCAGACAGAGGGGGACTTGAGAGGGAGTGGGATTGGGGTCAGTGAGGCTTGCTCGGTTAAACACTATTCTATTATGTAAATGATAACGTATGAGTCAGTAAATTTACTTGCATAATCATAAGAGTGTGTGTTTGTGCTGGCATTTCCTCTCATCATTAGATGTGTGTAATAAAAGATTACCCGTAATTACCCGTGTCATCTGTTCACCCACTGTGAGTGCAAGATAAAAGATGGTTTTGATCTACAAAATGGCAGACACGTCAAAGCTTAAAGCCATTTTCCTGCAACCATAAATTAGCACAAATAAGACGTGACACTCCGACACCCAAAGACACAAACACACCCATTAACACACACTTGTTCACTGTGTATGTTCATCTTCCAAATGTTTTTCATATTACTAAGTTAAAAATGTCAAATGCTTCAATGAAAACGCTCAAAACCTCATGGACATCCCATAATCCTAATAAAAAAGGAAGTGTTCTGCGTGTGTGTGTGTGTGTGTGTGTAGTGGGACACCTGTGTGAGTATATTTTGCTTTAAGGTTATCTGGTTACTATGTTGGGGATGCCATAACAATGATCATCAAACCAGCACACCGACGTGCACAAAGTACAAGCAGTACCAATAATATCATATTATGGCTGACTGCATCAACTCAAAAGATATGAGAACACAAATGTGCTCCAGCTTGTCAATTGGAATTCAAATTCAGAAATGCAACATGTCTGTTTGTGTCATTTGTATCGCTGGGTTGTTATGCTACTGCTTTGATTACCAAAAAAACTGTCCCATTGTGTGTGTGTGTGGCTGTCTGTGTCTGTTCTTTAGACACACTCATTAATAATGTTTTTTTTTGTTTATCTTGTTGTCATGAGCTTCACAGTCATATTGAGCCATCATTAGATCCTCTGCTTGGAAGCGTTCCCCTCTGGTGCATCTGAAATGTGGGCCTGTTTGATGTGGTAACGTCAACTTGGAGTTGGATGTCTGCAAATACCTCACATGCTGCCTTTAACGGCTGTTTAACTCTAGTAGACTTTACATATTACCTAAATCCCACACACACACATGGCGAAAGACTGTGGTGATTTGTGGATTGTTTCCGCGGTCGCTCATGGAAACCAGAAATTAAAATAAAACCACACAGTAAATCAAACCGTATAAATCAGATTTGCCATAAAGCCCTACCTTCTTAGAAATGGATGCCTTTTGTATTTGTCATCTATTTGTGTCTACTTCTCTCCCACACCTGCAAGTCTTCTTATCACTGTTACAATCTAGCCCCAGGTCAGGTGTGTGTGTGTGTGTGTGTGTATGTGTGTGTGCCCGTGTGCGTGTGAGAAGAATAAATCCTATGAAGTGTAACTGCCAAGTACAGGAGTGGCCATATATCCATTGAAGTTACACGCATGAACACTTACACAACGAGCAAAAATAGTGATGTATAACCAAAAACAGACCCTCATCCAGAGTAACCGTTTGGATTGAAAAGCAGGGTTTAACCCCTGGACATTTGAATGCCAAATCCAGTAAAGAATCCACTCATCAATTCTGAAGGAAATAGATTTAAATTTAGCTTTTTAAAGTTTTACGAGTAACTAAACTCTGTAATCATGTTTTATTGGCTAAGAGGGCAAAAACGGTTTGGAGTGGCAGCCTAATTAATGTTCACAGCCTGAAGCAACAACTAGAAAACGAGGTGAACCGCATATGATACGAAATGGTGATCAGATGCAACGGACACTTTGAAATAACAGGTGCATCGTTGGGTGGCAAGAGCAGCACATCACCAGTGGAACAGCATTACAGTGCTATGTCGATTCAAAAAGCTCGTCTTTGTTCACGAAACGGGCTGGAGGTGGTGTTCTGTGTAGACAGGGTGTGTTTTGCACAGGAATCTGGGAGTGGTCACACACTCTGACCTAAAGAGCCCTCGTGTCTACAGCTGACCTAGAAAAAAAAAAGACTGATGCATGCCTTCATCACCAGGCAGTTAGATTACCCATTTTAATCCAAAAAGAAAAATATTGCCATTGTTGAGAAGCTGCTGCCAGGATCCTGATAAAGATAAAGCAGGTAGAACACATGAAATGTGACTGACCCACTTGTACACTACGAAACAGCTCCTAGACTCTCTGCCAAACTTTTGTTGGCTTAAAACCCATTATTACCCGCTGCTTGTGTTTATTACTTGTATTCCCTTCACATTCCATCTATTATTTATGTATTTACTCAAAATTTGGACAATTGCCATTGTTCCTATTTATGAATCTTCATAATTTCATAGTGATGTCGATGAGCTCATTTATGACATGTGAGGGCATAGTGTTTATTTAGCTAAGCTCTAGTGTTCTTATTTTGATTGATGACCATTGACTCCCTCGTCTATTTTGACACACTGACATCATGTTGAAGCCTACGTTAACGTCAGAATGCCTGCTGGGACGTGGGCGTAAACAGCATTTACAAAAAGCAGCAAACTCTTATTTAACGTGAATATGTCTCTTTAACTCATCCCTCTCTCCTGGCCCTCCCTTTGCGTTCGCTCTCTTCAGCGGATCAACATATCTCCTGCTCATCTGTGTTTGAACCTTTCTAGCAGGTGACATTTTAAGATCAGGTTTAATTGCACCCTCCGCATTACTAACCTTCTCACCTTGCTTTCTTCTGTCACACACCTGTCACCCACACACAAACACTCTCCAAAAAGCTCATGTCACAAACACACACTGTGTGACACGTGACATTTGAATCTGGTTTGGTTTGTATTGAGAGTGTGTTGTTATCGAGCTACCACAGTGCACACACACACCCACACACACCCACACACACACACACACAGCAACCACTCCTCTCGTCCTGTCAAACACAGGATTTAAACAGCAAATTCGGACAGAAAAACAGAATTAGAAAAAAAACTATCCTGCTGGCTGGAAACCTTGACGTCGCTGATTGAAAAAAAACTTGTCCTTTTCTTTTCTGGTAATGACATAATCTCCCAAACAAAGCGCTAATAAGTCTCTCAGAAAGGGAGGACTGTCAATCATTAAGGCATCTCACGTAACAACAGAGCCACACTCATGCTGTGTAGTCAGCCATTCAGAACATTCTCATTAACTCCCACTTGCGTGCCATCTTCTTTTCTCTCTCTTTCAGTCCGTGCATTATCACATGTGGGTGAAGGTGTCAGCAAAGGTGTGGCAAATTGCTGGTGTGAGCGAAAGAAAGAAAGAAAGAAAGAAAGAAAGAGAGAGAGAGAGAGAGAGAGAGAGAGAGAGAAAAGAGTTCTTGACGTCATAATAACATGGATATATTCAAATAAGAACAACTGTATATTTGAAAGCAAATGAGGACTGAGATCTATGCAGAGAGATAAAGGCAAATGATAAAAAGCATGGCCGACAGATAAATGGAAACCCAAAAATAGAATTAAAAAATGCAAGTAAAAGAAACGCAAAATCAAAAACGACATAAATAAACAGAAAAGAACAAAAGAGCAGAGAGTCCACGGCTGTGAGTCAATGCTGGCCTCCACACATCCATGTGGCGTGCATCATTATCTGAACGAACCTTTGACCTCCTGACCCACGCTTGGCCCCAAGGCTCCAAAGCATAACGGGTCGTGGCGTGTGTGTTTGCGTGTGTTTTTGGCTCAATAAAGAGGCGGTCTCTGTGAGAGATAATCAGCTTACATTAGAGCAGACAGTTGATTGGCCCACAAGACGACCATACACAAACCAACATACGGATGACCTGAAACCCCCAGCTAGCCATCTGAGTGTACCGGCTGTAGCCCGCAAACACAACCACCGCAGAAATTAAAGCAAAGTATCCACTATGAACAAATCCTCACTAGATTCACAAACCAATGTATGTACCTTCTACCCTCAAAAGATAAAACATAGGGCCAGACCTGTGCTCTAATATCATTAGTGCATTGTCTTTTACAAATTCGACCTTGAGACAGATAGCAGTTACATTACATGTCATTTATCTGACGCTTTTATCCAAAGGGTCTCACCCATAGGGATAAAAACTCAAGAACAAGAAACAAGAAAGTGCAAAAAAACAAGCAGATTTACAACTTGTTATAGATAACAGCCATTAAAAGTACAATTTAAGTGCTACAATTTGCAAGTGTTTTTAGTCGAAGTATAGTCTGAAGAGGTGTGTCATTAGTTTGTGGCGCCAAGATGTAAAGGCTCTTTGTGGTCGTGATGTCATCAGAGAGTTAATTAAGTGGGCATCAGCGGCTGCAATAAGATCATTCTGTATCATAATCATGACTGTGCCATAAATATGACACAATGGGAAAATAAGTGTTGTTTATTCATGTATTCTATTTTCCCCTAACAAATCTCAAAATGCAGTGCACCATATTTAATAGATAGTGAACATTAGTCATAGATTGAACTCATTTTACACTACATTAATTTAAAGCTGATAATAAATGATGACGATTAAGTTTATAATTGACTATTATTGTCTATTAGGTGGTTAATGATGGATTCATTACTTTTTTCAAGGGCACTACATACAGCATACATTTCAGACCCATTTCAGACAGATTGGAAATAAATGGAGAGTGATTTAGCTGCTCATATCAACCCCTCGTCCCCTCAGGTAATTTATAGATTATACCAGCGATGATGAATAGTTACTATGGTAACCCTTTAGCCAGGGCCTAGGGCGCCAAAGTTTAGTATGACCAGAGCTTTAGATTGGTGTCATTGTTGTGCATGACTACAGGAAATTCTGTCCATGTTTGGACATGAGTCATGGCATTCAAGCTTATGATACATTTTTTCCCATAAATTTAATCGGGCCTTTGATTGTCTCCTGCTTTTCACCAACAGGTTAAATCTGATGTGACACACGATGATTTTTACCACCTCCATGCACCTGTGTTTGTGTACACCACATGTCGCTAAATGTGCAGAGCTAACAATATCTAGGATATATCCTAGAATAGCTGCGTACAGCCCCCAGCGAGGCTGATGGAACTTCTTGCATTCATCTGACGGAATATGTGTAGGAGAAGAGAAATAGCAACAAATGATGGGAAGGAAAGAGCTGCACGGCACACAATGTATTCTGGGGATTATGTGAGTGTGTGTGTGTGTGTGTGTGTATAAATAGCAGACCAATAAGCCAATAAAATGTTCCGTTAAACACAGAATCTAAAAGAAATTCACAGCGATCGAAAGACAAGGTGCCTCCTACCCATCAGAGAGGAGGCACTTGGTGTAGGATTGAGACATATGAAACCTATTAAAATACCCGAAAACTGGCATTTCATACCTTATTGATTCACAATGCCAAATGTTACAGAGTCTGCTTCCGGTTGTTTTCTCAATTTACTGTTACCACTTTTCACTACGTTTGGGGTTACTAAAACCTATAAAAAAAATATCCTTCACATACCTTTTTACTCCTCGCTGTACACTGTATGAATTCTAATAATATAACATCCTATTACCGTGTCATGGGATTATTTTGTATTGGTCAAGTGTTCTTCTTATAAAATAAGACATTGAGTTGACATTATATAATATGTACTAATACTATGACTGCTGATGTTTCACAACATACATATGTTGAGTCTATGTGTAATCAAATGATATCAGTGGTATCCAGCTGCAGGTGCCGTGGCCTGCGTCTTTATATTAGTTCACAGGTGTACATGACTGAACACCTCGTCTGACCTGAGGCTGGTCTTTTGATCACATCACCAGTGACAGCTGCCATTGCCTACTGGGCCTCTGGTAAAAATCCTTCTACAACCAGGAAGGCATCGCACATGATGCCATCCATCACCACTCTCAGGCTGCTCCTATTCTGAGAGGCCACAAATAGAGGTCTGTTTACAAAAGGGGCAATGATGGTGCGTGGAGTAGTGTGGGAGCCGCAAGGTTGGTAGTTGAAATCCCAGCTGCTTCATGTGCCAGGTCCAAGTGTCCCTGAGAAAGACACCTAATCCCTAATTGCTCCCTAGGCAATATGTAACGCATGGGTTATAATGCAATGGAAGTCGCTTTGGATAAAAGCGTCAGCTAAATGACATGAAATGTAGTGTAAAAGGCAAGCTGCTTGGCCATAACGGCTTAGCGAACAAATATTTGATCAAAAGCTTTTGTTCAGTCCTAAAGCGTTTTTATACTCTGACTTCACTGACCTTTCCGTATTTAAATTACAAATCAAAACCCTCCTTTGCACAACTGCTGTTTTATGTCTTTAGTTTATAGCTTTCTTTTTTGTATTTTATTATTTTTAATGTAGTCTCTTTGAGAACTATGAAAAGTGGTATACAAATAAAATGTATTATTATTATCACTCATCATGGAGCTAAAATACATTTGCATCCACCTACAACATGTACCGTCTTGCTTCACTATGACACAGAGAAGGTTATCTTTGGCCTAACACCTCTGCCCCCTCATGTATCATTTCTGGACATTGTTTTCTGTGTTGTTGCGGTTGTACTAAACAGAAGCGACAAAGACATTTTACAATTCTCTCATAATATGAAGAGGATGTTTGTCAAACATTGTGTTCACTAGTACACTATTTCCTCCCATAATCAGTCCCTGTTTACCAAACTGTGCAGTATTGTACTGCGAGTATTTTTGTTCTTGAGCAAAACGATTCCAGTAAACTGACGTATAAAAGATATCTTGTAAAACGGTGCGTTTCATGGAAATCCAATATAATCCGCACAAGTTGCCTCAAATAATCCACTTAACATTTTAGCAAGCCAACATACCTACTTCTCCTTTTCTAGGAATTGCAGATTACAGCAGAGTATATAGTTAAACAGCAAGGTCTGTGTGAGAGAGTGGGATACATCTCTGATTTGACTGAGGGAGTGTTTTTGTGTGACTCCCAGGGTAATTGCCTACATGAAGCCTGGCATTAAAGAGCATTTCACAACCGGGGACAGGAAGTACAGACAAACACACAAAAAAACCTCACCTCTCCTCCAGCTGTTGGCGATATTTTCTCAACTTGTCTGTATTTTGATTGGCCTTTTGAAGTGCGTGACTCAGAACTTTCTCTCTCCCCTCAGTCCTCCTCTCCAGCCCTTCTTTCTGCTTCTCACCTGTAGCCCTGCCAGCTCTCGTCAAAGTTGTCTCACTTTTTATTTCGCTGATTTTCTGATACTCGTCTTTTATCTTTTCACGCTCCGTCTTGTGCTTTTGTTCAAAGTCTTCTCACGGAGCTCTTTCTGCGTCTTTGTGCTGCTCTTCTAGAGCTTCTCCTGTGCTTATCTCTTTTTCCAGGTGTGATGCCTTCTCCAACCCCACCCGGCCCTGCTGCAGTGCCTCTCGCTGGGCCTTCTCTCTCTGGGTGGTCTCTCTCAGTCCCTGGAGCTCTTCCTCCAACTGAGGCACTTGGGTGTGAAGATGATGGAACTCGTGAAAAATGAGGTAGCTCACACCACAGTACTGACACACCATCTAACATCGCTCCATCTGAGAGTAAAAGACACACAATTCTATGGAAATTATAGTAATATAACATTTAAATGTAACTACAGACAACGTTTAACCGACAAAACCTCTGAAATGTAATGCCAGAAAAAGATGGTCGGGTAAAATGAGACAAAGCATAAGAACACAACGTTGAAGCTGTCATCAGATTCTGACTCAATTGTTGCAAAATTTGGATTGGTGTGTTGAACTATTTTAAATTCCCTTTTTTACAACCCATCCCAACCCCCTTTCAAACCCCTCTTCATGTGTAATAGTTAAAAGATGATTGAAAAGGATTGGTTTCATCAAATTTAAAATAAAGCTAATAGCTAATAGCTTCGACCTTTCTTGAAAACCTTGTTTAGGAAAGGTCGAAGCCATTAGCTGGCTGATTAATGAAAAAGGAAACGAGAACAAGATAAGTTTAACTGCTGCACAACAGACTGATCTGAAGCTGAGTGATATGCGGTATACAAGTACTATTCAAGTGATCAAACTGTTGGTACTATGAACCTCATGGAAATGGCTCACCAGTTGTTTTCAAATATTAGCAAATGAACTTGTATAAATACAACGCAAACCACTAATAGTGTAAAAAAGATTCAATGAATGGTAAAGACACATGCAAATTAATAAAAATCACCTCATAAAATATGTACTGTCAATCCTGTGTGAAGTCTAATTGGAATAGAATACCTCAGGCGAGAATGATTGCATATTCTAATATGAGACATAATGATTAGCGTAAAATAATGTATTACCTTCACAATCATCAACTCTTCTTAAATGTGCTAAATATTAAATTAAATAACCATACATCCATACCTTGATTCTTATTGTGGAATGAGGAGTCTAGAAATAGCACTTACTTTTGTATGGCGTCTTGTATGGGGCCTTTACGACGGTAGTATCAAAGCTGTCTATAAAAGCATTTAGACTGACAACTACAGGCCCCATTATCCATCCCAATCTGTTGCAACCACTCGTGTCAAAAATATCTTTTCATCCATCGGCAGCTCAAAGCAGAGGAACACAGCTACTCTAATCCTCCTTCAGATATTGTTTTTACTGCTGTCTGATAGAAAAGCATCTCCCAAAATGATCTTTCTTTTTCTGTGCGTGTCAGTGTGTTCTCTCCAAGCTGTTGTCACTTCTTTCAGGCTTATGAGGGATAAGCTCACATCCACGAGCTTTCATCTTCATGATGATACGTGGCAGAGAGGCAGCTGATATTTGGATGACACGCTGACAGTTCCCTTGTCAGAAGGCTCCAAATAGATTGCTACATGATGTAAACAAGGCGAAAGGGAAAAAAGAAACAGAGCTGACATCGATGGGAAGACAACAGGAAACGGCACCGGTCATTATTGCTGTTAAGGAACATAGGTCACATGATTGCCACTTATTGTTAAAGTGAAAAAAAATCTAAATAACTCCACGACCAGAGTGAAACCTAATGCTTTTTGACCCCAAAATATTTCCCCTTTCGCATGGTGTGAGGTAGCACACTCGCTCATCCTTCAAGGAGGGTAAGAAAGACAGAAAGACACATTTAAATATTCATAGGGTCAAAGCAAAAGCAGATTGAAACCTGTAGTGTTTACTTTATCCGGACAATTCAAATAGTGTACAATAGTGTATATTTTAATCAGCTTTCTGCTCAAATGTGAAATACTGAAGAAAATACATGTGTTAAAAAGTACTTGGGGGTGGGCTCTTAAATGCTCTTGCTTCAGTCCACTCCTTTTGAGCACCATGTGTACTGCTCAAATAAATAAACAAATTCAATTCAAATTCAAATTCAATTCAAAAAGGAAAAGCTGTAGCTACAGGCTGAATTCTGTAGGTGACTTCCAAACAGTGTTTGAAAGCTTCTTTGTCTTAAACCAAAACAACAACAATTGCTGAGAGGCTAAAGAAAAAGGACAGAGCTGCTCATGCTTATCCTTGAAATGATCATTTAAAGAATTATTGCTATCTCTATCCATCTCCTTCTCCCTCCCTTGTGTCCTTTTTTTAAATGGTAAAAGAGAGAGATTTTAAAAGAACGACATTGCTAGATGAGACATTGGATAAAATACACAACAACACTTTAAATGCCAATCACGCAACGAGCCGCAGCTCGTTGGCGTAGCAACCTGGTAGCTGTTTGAATAGAATGACACAATAACTACATTTAAGATCCAATTAACACATGTTCTATTACACAGCCTGGTGATGGCTTGGGAACAATTTAATTACATCTCCTGCTCGTACAACTCCCGAGCTTATGGCGCTTCACTCAGTGCAGCTGTCAATCACAGCTGTCAGTCATGATGCCCGCAAGACCGATGTTTGCTAAAACATCTTACAAAAGGCCCAGGACATATCGATCATTTAGGTAGATGTGGGAAATATAAACCTCTCTCGCAGAGGTGGTGTACAAGTGTAGGAGGGGCAAAATCTCCACAGCACCACAGAGTTTAACATTGCGTTGCCACAGAATGCACTCTGGGGAATATGGGCTGTTATCTGTTTGCTGTGTGAGTTTCTATATGTGTGAGTGTGTGTGTGTGTGTGTGTGAGTGAGAGAGAGAGAGAGCCAGAGTTCGTGCAAGTCTGAGCAATATTTTGGACTGGGGCTGAGGGGGTTTTAGTGTTGACTGTGCAGATGTCTTCATGGTTCCTGCAGGCACAGCTAAAACTACCAAGTGTGTGTTTGCTTGTCACTGGGGGTTGAATCTGATCCCCAAAGGCTTGTGCATGTAAATTTGGGTGAGCACGTTGTTGAAGTGGTCATGAAGACGAAGAACGACGAGTCAAGAGACAATGTTGCCAAGAGTGACCCGAGGGCTGGGTGGTATTTTAGCTGTGGCTTAACACACACGCAATCACATGCACGGACAAACAAACATAAAGAGGCAGGCTTCCTCAAACTTGTACAATCCAGCAAAAACAGAAACCACACAGGGGCCCATCACAGACCAACACACAGCCGTACATGCCAACAAACAATAGACACAATTAAACCCACACAGAACCGAGTGCAAACGTACGCGAGTACAAACAAAAGAAACAGTGGTAGACAGACACATACAAAGGCTAGTTTACTCACATAGGCATCTTGGAACAGAGAGGAGACTCACACAATCACTCACTCTCAAAGCACACTGACACACACACACACACACACGCCCTGAGGGCAGATGGTCTGTGCCACCAGTGGATGTGTGCTCCCGTGACTGAGTTTGGCCCCTCGGGGAGACCCTTTGCCCTCAGCCCTGACGCGTTCACTTAGCACTCAAACCACAAAACCAACCCCTCCACACGCTTGCTTGCTCTCTCACACACACACACACACACACGCACAACTACTATACACATGCTGGCAAAAATACCTGAGAGGGGAAGAAAGAGAAGGATGCTTGGAATGAAACAAGGAGGGGCGGGTTGTCTTGTTGTCCTTTAAACATTTAATGCTGGCAGCTGATAGATCCTTCTCTCCTACACACAAAACATCTTTGTCCTCCAGTGCACATCACGCGTCCATGGCTCCCCTTGTGTCCCTCTTATCTCCCTTCCATTCTGCCTCTTGATTGACTCCATCGGCCCCCTCGCCTGTTGCCATAAGCGGTTTAAAATATTAAGACAAACACGGCTTTCACTCGGGCCACATTCATCTGGCAATAATAATTAATCATCTATGTAGAGTTTCTAAATTTATATATATATTACAAAGGAGTTCATTATAAAGTCGACATGCTGCATGTAACCATGCAGGCGGTGCATAATGCCTCAGGGTGACACACTAGTCTCACTGTTCAGTCAATAACCACAGAGCGCCACTGACTCCTCCCCCTCTGACAGGTACGACACCGCGGTGTGTGTGAGTTTGGGATTTGTGACTCGCAACCCCATCAACAGCCCATGTTATCGCCACATTGCCTTCATGCTCCATCAATTAAACATAGAGCTATTATCCCTACGCCTGACGTAAAACATTTAGGAGAGGTGGAGTGGTGCAGGGGGCGACGGGGTGGGGGGGACTCTACGGGTGGCTGGTCTCTCGCCAGGACGAGAAACATAATTAATTTACGTGATGCCTTTTTAACTCTGTGACTGTGACTGTGTGTGTGTGTGTCTGTGTGGAAATGTCTGCGCTCATTGTCTCGTGTGCTGGGGCTAGAGACGAGGCAGGCATCACGCTGCCAAAGACCTTTCCCAACTTCTCTTCTGCTACGTTCATGTCAGCAGGTTACAAATTGCAGACATTAGGAGAGAAGCCAGAAGAGCTTGATTATGTCTGATTAGTTTTTTTCTTGAACACGCAGCCAGGCACTGAGGGAACAAGAGTTAAGATGTTTAACTGTTTTCCTTTGTGTTACAACCTTCCCTGTTTACAAAGCCTACATTTTCAGTGGTTCTGTGGATTTCAAAATGACCTCAAATCACATTTCTGTGGTTTCTGTAGCTGCAAGTTTCTGGTGATTAAAGGTCAAAAGGTCAGTCAATATTTAAGCCTAGCCAATGTTTGGCTCTTAATTGCATTAAAAAGATAGGCAGACTATTATTCAAGGAGGGACATGTTGCAGGCTATACAAATCAGGCTCAATCAGATGATTGTAGACAGTAGGCCCCAACTGATTTTCACAAACAGACAAAAACTATTTATTTTCTCTCATCCAAAAAAACCCTCGAGTCCTTTTGGACAGCAGGCAGGAAGACTACAGCCCACGCTCAATCACAGAAATAGTGATATCGGTGCACACTAATATCTGCTCAGAGATGCTACGGTGGGGTAAAAGGATTAGAGGCATTAGGCTTAGGTCTAATCAAGTGATATGATGATGGGAGGCAGATTCAGAGAGGAAAACAAACAACAAACAAAGGCAGGAGTGCTGCTCGCATCGTACTTGGATCCTTCTAAACTCGTTCTCCTTCTAATTCTTTCTGCCTCCCACTTTTAATCTAGAAAGTGCTTTCTCCTTTCCATCTGCTCGGCTTCTCTCTCTGTCTGTGAAATCACAGACACAGATCACGCAAGCGTTTAGTAAGGGATTAAGTTGTTGGTCTTGCCCTTGTTTTTTACCCTAATTTACCTAAATGGTCGTCTTCTTTGGACTGGGACAGTGCGTGAGAGCTTGTGAAGTGTGTGTATCTCACTGAAAACATTGTCCAGCTGTGCTCCCATCTTTGCTTGTCCAAATGAGAACGTTTCTGTGAACTTTTGTCACTGCGTGCGATTTCTTATTTATTTATTTATTTGACTTTTGTGTTGCCGATGTGTGCGTATGCCCGGGCGCATATTCTCGCGTGTTTGTGCGTGTGACCGAGACAGCGCTTCGTGACTGCTGCTTGTTGATTTTTGCAAAGATAAAGACCCCCTGTGGTGCTCAGTGTAGCGAGAGCCAACACTGGGATTCCGCTCATCTGGACCCCTAGGCACACCGCACATCACATGACAAGTGTGTGTTTATGAGCTCGGGCTTCAGTGTAGATTCGCGCCTGTGTGTGAGAATGTTGTGTGTTTGTAATACTTCCTTGACCGCAGAGCGGTGTGCGTGTCTTTGAGAAGAAACACGTTTCTATGTCTGTGTATCTGTGTGTGTGTGTGTCACTGGGTGTGTGTGGAGGGGGAATTAGGGAGGGGTAGTAGCGGTCACAAGGGATAGAGGGAAGTGCAAGAGGGGGGCAGGGGTAAAGGGGGCAAGAGGTGTACGAGTAGCAGCGACGGGAGGGAGGGGTCAGACAGATCAGGCTCATGCTTCACTGCTGAGTGGATGAATCAAAGTGTGTGTTGGTGTGTGCCGTGTGTGTGTGTGCGTGTGTGTCTGAATGAAAGAGCAGAGCGTCGAGGAATCCACAGTCAATCGCTCACACGCGACATGTGCGCGAATGCAGAGAGCAGAAATGATCTGCCGCTGTCATTTAACTCAGGTCAAAGTCTGCAGAGCAAACAAAGTACAGGAAGGTGGAGGCGTAGTAATGAGAATTTGGGAGTATAATAAAGCGAGGGTTTATACCCCCCCCCCGTATAATCCAGGGCAGCATGTGTGCCGGCTGGCTGGCTGTCTTTCCGTTACATTACCCTCTACTTCCTTGCCTTCGCGGCCGCCTCCCACGCTCGCTCCTTTGCGTGGAAGCGAGGAAAGGGCAGTGGTAGGGAAAGAATCACCTATGGCTGCCTGGACCAGCACTGGGCCACGCATCACATAACACTCAAACACACGGCGAGGCACGGCACGGCACGGCACGGCACAACAACAACAAACAACTACCCTGAGGAGAAGCAGGCAGAAGACTGGACTTCTGTTCTGTTGGGTGTATGTGAAGGGGTTTGTCTTTGGGTATTTTCTTAAAGGTTGCGACACATCTGGAAAAGGACGCCTTATTTAACCAGCAAGAGCAATACTGAAAATACACAAAATTCATAATACTGAAAATATACAAATATTGTTATACTTGCTGTTAGCTCCTACAGCGATACATAGAGATGACAATTCTTTATATAAAAAAATGTAATAGTGTAATATGTTACTTAATATTTTCCCTTATTTGCCATAAATCGCTACTGGATAGCTAACTGAACAAACTGACAAACAGACAGCTTGCTAATATGACAATAACAAAAGGGCCATATGGAATATGGTTGACATATCTTGATTGATTTTAAGTTTCACAAAAATGACACAACATTGAAATACAAACTAAATGATTCACTAAATGATAAATGTAAACTCTGAAACATACGTTTCCTCCATGTATACTGCTACCAAGGCTCCTGAGCAGCTGAATGATAATGTAGAAGACTTGAAGAAGTTTGAATCAATTCCAGGCTACACACTGTTTACTTCATAGCCTCCAAAGCGCTATATGCTATACCAGCAAAACGAGAGAGGAGCCTTATTATAATTGAACGACTCCCTCGCCTCTCAGGGCACGGCGTTGACTCACAGACTAAGTGCAGACGTACATGTGAGAGGTGAAGCCAGGACAGCGGGGCGGCCAGTGGAAAAGAACGAGCCAGAGAGAGAAGGGGGAGTGTAGCCTGTTACATTAATCAGAGTTAGCAGACAACACATGTGCTTCCGTTAGCCCCACTCGACCACGCATCACAACACACGGCTCGGCACGACATGGCACGGCACAGTAAGCCAGGAGAGGCCAGTGGAGGTAACACTGGCTGAAACCTGTGTGTGAGTGTGTGTGTGTGTGTGTGCGTGCGTGTCTGTCTGCCTCGCTGGGTTCGCCGTCATCCAGTTTGACAGAGCACGCATATCTTAATATTTATCCTGCTTTGCTGTTCTTCATTTTCCACTCAAACCAGGTGGAATGACATCCTGTCTGGATAGATGACAGTCAGCGTGTCAGAGCAAAAGCCCAACCTCATATAACCCTTAAGCAAGAGAAAATCAAGTGCCGTCGCCCGCCGTGTTTAACTCTGTGCTTAAGTCCATCGGGCAAAGAAGCTTCAGGCCCTTAAGAAGGAGTTATTCCGTTTGACTTTGCTATTATCTCAAGCCTTACAACACAGAAGGCCACCTTTTTGGGGCAAGGCGGTTTAAATGTTTATTTGATCATTCTTTAAGTGGTGTGACCATCATAAACAGGATGAGGACAGTTTCCCCACAATGTGGATGCAACAAACAAGATTGACCGTCTGTACATTTGATTAATATGTATCACCTCCCACAGTGGCTGGCATGACAACTGCTTGATAACATCAACAGCGACCTTCCAATGACCTTTGGATTATCGTGCAATATCGTCACTTTGTGTTTCCAGGCTGCAGACAACACCCGTGACAATATTGCACAATAATCCCCCTGCTGTCGGTCAGTCATTAATGCAGATCAGCAATCACCTGATGGCCTCGCTGCCCCTCTTAATCTCTCCCTCTCTCTTCATCAAGATTTAAGACAACAGACTGAAAAGAAGGAATGAGTAATGGTTACATAAGACAATGTATTGCTTTTCTTTGAATTCGTATTGTGATGAAATAACGCATTTGGATATGTGAGGAAGACAATGAAGGGAGACAAGGAGAAAGGGAACACGTCTGAGATACGAATGTGTGTGACCAATATGCATCGGCCTTCTGACAGACGGGGGAGGAGAGAGAAGAGAAGCTCATCTCTACTCTCAGCCTTCCTCCCACAAGTCTTGCAATGCTCACATTAAAAATGGATGGGAGAAGAAGAGCAAGAGGATAGACAGTAAACAGTCGGAGGCAGGGAGAGACTAGAAAAAGAGGCGAGTCAGGACTTTGATTTACACATTTACATTGAGAAACAGCGAGAGAAGTTGCAAAATACTTCTCTGTCGCCGTCATCATGTGAGTGTCGTGTTTTAGAAAAACGAAGAACCAGAACTTTTCAGTGTTGTAACTTCGACAACGGAGTCTCCCGTGAGGTGACCCAAAAGAACACACTGTACTGCCATACAAAGCAGATGAAATAAATACAATCTGCTGCTGCTCTGATGTCTTTGCAGAATTGTTCTGCTCTTACCATTAATGTTTTAAAAGGTTCCAATCTCTTCTCAAATAAAATGAGCCTTTGTAGATCTACTGAAGGAACTTCAGGATGTACTAAGAGAGGGATTACATTTTTTATATAACAGGGGAGTGGGTGGAGAATGACTTAAGCTCAAGCGTATTTAGAAAAACTATTTCATACAGATGCAACAGAAAGCCTTTTACAGGACGATAACGCCGTAAACCAGAGAGGAAGATGTGTACGATGTGGAAAGAAAGACAGATTCAACAACAAACACCAACGAGGTGAGGGTTCCCTCATACACCCGAGCTTGACCACACACACCATATTAGTTTGCTTCAAACATTCTGAACTACTTTTTACTACCTCCTTCTTAGAGGGAATGATGGAGGGAGTCTGGCGGATGAAACATATTGTCAAACACAGTTTAGAGTTTTAGGAAACAAAACTAAACAAAATAAATATATTTGTACCTGTGCTATCAACACACAGAGGGAAATGTGGGTCAGAGCGTTCTGATCACAGCTGCTCACATCAACAGGTCCCTTATCCGACATAACTGGTGTTAAGGGGTCAAGGGGCGGTTAAACTTTAACTGTAAAACAAAAGGAAATGGCACATTCATTGTTTGACTGTGATGAAGGGAAATTCCTCGTTTCAATTACACATTTTTGTTCATTACTTCATATCCTGTTGCACAATGCACCAACATCCCCCTGAAGCTCGAGTCAAATAAAGCCTTCAAAAGCCTCTTTACACACGTGGTGTTCCAGCCATGCACCTCATGCGCCTACACAGTTGTCTAAAGGCCACATTAGAATCAGCAACCGAAAAGTTCTACCTGCATTGAGACCCAACTCGCGCATGTTACCTGCAATCAGTGTCTAAACATGTGCGGTATGCAAAAAGTCTCAAGCTGCTGCTGCCGTGCTGCTTTCAATGCAGACTGTGTGGATATTAAATCAACTCCTCGAGGCTCACATTTTCTCCCATTACGTTACAATAATGTTCTCACTCTACAAAGTCTGAAGCTCAGATTCCAACTGTAGGTTTACACTATAGCTATAACTGTAGTTCACACTATAGACGGCAGTCCGCCGGGCAGCAAAACCTGTCAGCACTGCAGGTCCTAACACATCCAGTGCTCTCTGTGCTCCTTCATCAGTCGCTCCGTAGAGCTGTGCACTGCAGAATTGCACATGGAGGGAGAGGGAGTGAGGCGCAAGGAGAAGCTCTAAGTTGCTGAGACACTGCAGCATGGATGGCAACCTCGGGCTGAAATGTGAATACACCGGCTAACAAAACTCTGCACCTCAATTATGAATGAAAAGTAGAGTCAGACAGGTAGTGAATGCATGCCGTGACGTGCAGCGGGTGTAGAGAGGGGTAGCTAAACAAGGCCCCTTTTAGCTATCAATGTTTTGTCTAAAATCTACTGTTGTGTTGGTAAAGTAAATGTCTGGTGTTATCAGAGGAAAGAAGAAGAAGAAGAAGAGACGATCAATAGAATAAAGAGAGCTGGTGTGCGTGCACGTGCATCTTTAGCAATATGTGTGTGTGTGTGTGTGTGTGTGTGTCTTCATTTGGGCTCTCGTCCTATTCTCTCCCTTGATTCTATCCCCCATAGATGGAAATGAAACAGGAAAGTCACATCTCTCTCCTGCACACGCACAGAGACACTCGCTGTTCTCTCTCTGCCTCCCTCCCTCGCGCTGCACTCGCTCTCTAATTATCTCGAAAGCGAACGTCTTGTCCCGTTACATTGTGTTTCGGAGCTCTTCACAGACCACAACATTTGAGAAGTTAACAGGGAGTATTGTGCCTCTTGTCTGAGCCTCTCTCTGCTTGCTTTTCTTGCTTCTTCTCCCTGTGCTTCCCTCTCCCCGGGGGGTGAACGTCTTGTCCTGTTCCACTGTGTGTTTGAGCTCCTCAGACTGTGACACTTGAGAAGTGAATAGGTAGTTTCAGTGCCTTGTAGAGAACAAGAAGTGCTCAGCTGCTGCATAGAAAGACTGCCGTGTACTCGTGCAGCCCTGAAAACAACTCATCCACATTTGGACTAGAACACTGCGAGCAAAAGTGTCACTTAGAAAAAATCCTGCAAATTGAGGAAGGAATAAACAGTGTTGTTTGAGTTTTGGTGTTTCCTGCAGACAAAGGAGTATCCTGCGTACAAACCAGCAATGGCGCTATGTCCTTGAATTAGCACGGCAGGATTTTCTAGCAATACAACAGCATCCAGCAGGGTACTGTTGGCAAATGAAATAATTACAAGCACAAAATCCTGGTAGGATGTTTCTTCTTTTTTTACTCTCCTTCCAACAGGAACATAATGATTTCTGGCATCATAGGTTTCTTGTCTCACTTTATTATAAACCAGAGAGGTGTTATCTGATAAACTTTCAAATGACTGGATGATTTCAATCAAACTGGACTTCTTGGATCATATTCCATTTTCTCACAGGTACCTGTAGCAACACGCCAACGCAGCTCTTTCATTTCTCTTTCTAATGCAGTGCTATTTTAGTCCAACCACCTGCTTGGAGAAGCAGATTACAGTTGATTTCCAATACAGAAGCAATTAATGGAATGGAAGGAGCGACGCTCTCTGCTCCCTGAATACGAGTGATTATGTGCCCGTGAGAAAGATGCAGACAAGGACTGACGGGAAGCTTGACTGAATTTACAAGACACAGGATGAAGCCTATTGACAATAAAATATAATACAGATTAGTTTCAGCTTCCTCTCAAAACTTTAAAAATTGTGTCAGAGAGTGGTTTATTTAGCTGCACGGAAATATGAGACCGGATATGAAATAAAACCATTTGCTGCCCTCCACGAGCCTCTCTAAAATAGCAGAGCCAGTGGGTGGCTAGAAGACAGTGGAAAAACGTTTGCTTCCTTTTAGATGATGTCATTCACATGCACTGCAACAACAGATAAACTAAGACACAACATTGCATCTACAATGTGAAATGCTGAACAATGGTTTGATTTTCAGAAATACGGTTCATTCGAGTTGATATTTCAGACTTGGTAATTGTGACTTTCCAGTTCAGATAGAAGGCAGCATAAATAGGATTATTTCTGCCCTGCCCTAGGATGCAGTGGACCAAAGAGAGATGTCATGGACAGACTGCCACACCAGATGCTGCATATGCATCACGGATTCATACCCAACACAACATTAGGAGTTTTTCTCTCTTCCTGTTCAACATCGATCACTTCACTGTCCTGTAATGTCAGAGCAGGTGTATTCATGCACCTGTATCTGAGCAGCATCCCTGAGTGTGTGTACACAACAAACAAGAAAGTTCAGTGCGGCTATGTGTGTTTCTCTGCCCGAGTGTGTGGGTGGGAGGCATGGTGTTTGTGTGTAACCGCAGCGCTCTCCTTCTCAGCAGCCCACCATTAAACCGTGGTGCCAGCCCTCTCCCAGCACACCAGGATTAACAGCACTTAAATGGGTCTGTTAGTACACCGCCTCCTCTTTGCCTCCCACTAGTGCACGCGGTGCTGCCCACGGCTTTGGTTCGCAACGCACACAGCCTCTGTTGTTTTTTTTGGTCTCCACTCGGACCAGCCACCTAAGCCTCCTCCAATAAATGGTGCTGAAGTGTCCTCAGCGGGGGGCTAAGCCCAGAACATCCTCTATTTTATGGACCTATTGGAATCTGAGTGGATGACAGGGGGCGGAAACAAAGGGGGCGGGAGAGGGGGGGCGGGGGGGGTGTAGTAGATCCTGAGACTGAACCAGATGGGTAATGATCAAAATGTCAGTCTCTCCCTCCCTCTCCCGCTCTTTGTTATTCCATCTCTCTCTTCCTCTGCTCTATGCCTGCTTGTCACATGCCCCTTGTGACAAATCATAAATAGAAGCACTGGAACGGAGGCACACACACATACACAGACTGGGGGGAGAGATGGATGGCCACCGCAGAAAACAATGAATAAAATGGATTCCCATTTGAGACAGAGAGATAGATGGACCAACGTGATAAAAGGGGTAATGGACTGTGTGTGTGTGTGTGTGTGTGTGTGTGTGTGTGTGTGTTTGTAGGAGACGTTCAGGGATGGCCGGGGGGATTTGGTCTGTACAGTACAGGGACATGTAAAAGGAAAAATACCAGGGGGTGTATTGTTCACAGCCATCTACTGGCCTCAGTGAGAGATTCTAGAAATTACTCGAGAGCGACAGACACGGGAACTGAGAGAGACATGAAGAGAGTGCAGAGCCCAGAGAGCTGCCTCATTGATCCGTTGAGTGATCTTACCTCTATGAGCAGGCTGCTCTGTGTTGTCTTGGTCACAAAGGACCAAATTGTATTTGGTATTTGTCAGCTAAAGATGGAAATATCAAGGTTCGTGGTGCACTCTGTGCTGGTGGCAACAAAGTGCTATGAAGCCAGTGTTTCCCCTGCCATTATAACAGCGGGGCGCGTGTGCACATGCGTCCGTATATGCGCACACGCGTACCAGCGGACAGACATCCGGCCCGCCGCCGGAGTGCGTGCGGCCCGCCGGGAGACAGACGCGCCGTCAACGACCGTGGCTTCACTCCCAGAGACACAAGAAATCAAATATATATTTTACTATTAATGACAAAAATAGGAACGCACAGTGACTTGGACAAGTAACTTTAATCTGATTACTGGTTTGAACATACTAACACGTTACTAAAAAAGGTGGTCACATTAGAGTAACACGTTACTAAGTAACCTGGCATCACTGATTGTACCCTATAAATAGTGAGAGCTGGGAACAGACATTGCTACAGCACAGTCTGACAGCACAAGAAACACAGAGTGGACATATTGTGAAAGACAGAACAGTATTGTCCAGTTTGCCCCGCCTTCTGCAGAGCTACACGTAAAGCAATCACAGAGACCCCTCTCACTAGCAGCCAGCTGCTCGGTTTGTTTATTCTGCAGCTCTAATGTGGAGGAGACGATGTATACAAAAGTACTGTTGTAAGTGGAAATGATCCCATGTTGGCTTGTTTTCCCAAGGCATGAGAAATTAAACAACTTTGTTCAGGGTGAAGGAAGAAAATGTTCTCAACTTCAGAACAGGAAGGCATACAACTTGTTGCAAAGATTGACCAAAACATTTTCTTAGTCCAATTACTTTGCTTAGTGCGTGTTTTTTTAGTATAAGCACATAAAAATACCCTTTTAAAATAGTTTCATGTGAAAAATGAGTGAAGAATATCTGGAAAACATGGTCATCAGGAGATATAGTTTCTTTTATCAAGCTCCTTTAAGTGGTTACGTGGACCATGTATGCTTCACTTTTCAGCAATATTCCCTACTAATTTATATTGATACCATATGGTGTATCATATGGGAATATGTAACTGCCACCTGACAGTGACACAGATAAAAAACAACACGCCATCATTGGCATGTTAATTTTTAAGTGCTATATCTTAAAGCAGATGGAAGATTAAATGAGGAGACATCCCATTTCTTGATCAGATCATATGGATTACTGCAGCATATTAAGAGAGAGAGAGAGAGAGAGAGAGAGAGAGAGAGAGAGAGAGAGCAGTGTTGATTATCAGGACGGATCAATTACATTTGTGTTCCTGTTTTTTATTTTTTTTAAACAACATATGTTTTGTCAATATGGTCTTTTATCATTCTTTCATTAACATGCTGCCATGAAAGGTAACAGCACGCTGAATGCGATTTTTTATATGTATGTTCCCCTGGGAAGAAAGTCTTGGCGATCATATATAACTTAAAATAAAACATATGCAAGTACCTTCAAGATGTTTTCAAAAGCAACATTTTTGAACTGCCTACCTTCTTTACCTCTTCAGGCAGTGGGTAGATTGGAGGAAACTGGAGAACCATTTTCATTTCCTTCTCTCCTTCTTTCTCCGCCACATAGACCTTTCCGTGTCTCCTGGACACAAGCATCACAGCAGAATTAGCTAGACTGGAAATATTGTATTGTGTGTAATGGCAATGGTGCTGCACCAAAAATTGATTCAGCTGTTAACTTTATCAATACATGGCGTACTAGTCAGAAATACTAACAAAACATCATGAAATCCAATCCATTGAGACATTATTAAATCCCTTGATTTGACGAACAGCACAAAAATATCAATTCACAATGAAGATCTACAGCTATCAGCTGTTTGGCATAGGTTGGTTTAAAAATGTTTAATTGATCATTTATCTCTCACCAAACTTGCTATTGGTGAATTTAGGTTTAGCTTTAGCTTCTGTACTGTGACCCATTTCCATGTGAAATTGGATATTTGAAAGGTGGTCAGTTACAAGGATTTAATTGAAATCATAGAAATTCTTGAAAGTGTTATTTTAAGGAAACACACATCAAATTCTGAATTACGGAAGGTTGTATTTGATACAGAAGTTTTGAAAAATATATTTTTCATATAGATTGTTGAAGTTAGTTAAGAAAGAAAATCGTTTTATTTTTATTTCATAAGCTTTTATAGGGGGAACCCAATCTTGTTTCATAGGTAAGAACAGCTATGTTCTTTTTGTGTTCTTGAACCTCTGGTGAGATTATTACCTATTTTTTCTCTAATTAACTAACCAGATTGTTGTATGAAATCTACCGCTTTTCAAGTCACAACACATTGACCAACACTAGCAACCTCAAGAATCGCTTCAATAAAACCACCCGAAGACAATTGGTTCTTCCCAATATTACAGGATAAAAGTGTGAGGTAACTTTAAACTGATGAATAGCTCTTAGCCCCTGAGGTTAGGGCAAAGGGCAAATCCCTTTGCGTGATGTCCACCACGGTAAACCCATTCACCGTACAATCTTTACAATAGATTAATCAGTGAAGCTTATGGCGTTAAGCTTATGGACTGTAGATCATGGCATTTTATAGCTGAGGGTATTTTGACTTCACACCATTTATTAGCCTGTCTTCCACTGCAGGACCACAGAAGGTGGCCTGGACTGGTTCAACCTTCACGGGCGGTAATTATCCACAAAATCAGTCAAACTGGGCAAGAAAACATATATTTGTGTAATCTGCGCTCTGCCCAGCATCTTAGGGAAGTCCAGCCTTCCCATGTTGCGCAATAGGGGCCAGTGAGGTCGCGGGAGGAGAACAGTGCAAGCCTTAACCCGTCTTCTGCCTGTCTATCTGTGAGCGCACGCTCTCCCCGGCTTTTATCTATCACCATTAGTGAGGGGACAAGCATCACGCCAACTCAACACTTGCCTTCAGATTAAATACCTCTGGCAGACTTGGGGCCAGAGGTCTCTCTAATAGATGGTTCCCTGTGCACGTCTGCATGCCAGACTTTAAATGCCCTCACAGGCCATCCGGGGGAAATAGAGTGAGAGAACATGCAGGACAATGTGCAGGACAAACACACAAGGGTTTGGTCACATGCACAATGAAGAGACAGATGCACAGGCAAGCTAAGAACGCATGCAAAGGAGGTTTAACTTCACACACCATCCAATAATTCAAGAACTAGCATGTAAACAAGCACGTGTTCTCCCTCGGCCTCTTCCACACTCACACACCAGTGCAGACAATCCCTGCCTTGTCAAAGAGCTTCATGCTCACGCATGCTCATCGCCTGATGCCCCCCTACTATCTCCAGGCTCTGCATTTAAAACACGGCAGGGATCCTCAATCGCTGGCTCGCACAACACGGATAAATTACTAACGCCCTGTGACAGCATTAAGCAGGCCTATCCGTTTAGATAGACGCTGATATAAAGAGGTGGTTTTGCACGACAACTGTTCCCACGTGATGTTTTGTCCATTTTAGCCCTGATTGAACTATTAATCAGTCTAATGTGATAGAGGCAAGCTGTTGGTAAACTCATCTGTTCTGCATGGGCGCATGCTGAGTCGTGAGAGGAAAAACGCATGGACATACAGACTCACAAGGGCGCATAGATCAGTTGCACAAAAAAAAAAAGTAAAGCTCTGGAAGGGAAGAAACAAGATGAAGGAATGTCTCCAACTCGCCCCATCCTATAGGAAGCAGATGGGGTTGAAATATTTCGATTTTATCAAGCTCATTGAGTAATTTGTTATCTAACAACTACAAGAAGATAAAGAACAACTACTTTGTTGAACCCTGGAGAAAGAGAATAAAACCTTTTCAACATTTCCAATACATACACATCACATATAGAGTACCAGTCGAAAGTTTGGACAGACTCATTGAATCTCATTGAATTGAAGGAGAAAATGTGTGTACATTTTTGACTATTGCTATTACAAGGAATTTGAATAAGTAACGTTACGTAACGTTATACTCATGCTTCACATCGTAAGGAAGTTCCTTTTCATTTGCATTGTGTCATAAATGCTGTTTTGTTTAGACGCAGTCAACATTTTGTATCATAAACTCTGCATTGAAATGGGTATTTGTTTGATAAAAGAGGACCTCATAGATAAATTAGATAAAGTTGGTCGTACACCACTTGATATAAATCATGCTAATCCCCCAAAACTGGCATAGCTAGCTGGCGTTAATGTAGCTAACACGTAACGTCAAACAAAGCAGTGCGGACTCTCTCTCTCTTGACGTAACCTAACGTTTACCACAGCAGTCACACGAACGAAGCTTTTTCATTAGACTTGAGTGGATTTGTGAGCAGAACAAACCTTTACCTACCCATAGACTCTCACGCAGGGAAGTTTAAAAAACGACACTAAAAATGTTTGGCTGACTTGTTCATTGTTGAGGGGAAATGTAACTGGGTGTTGCTATGGATACGACGTAGTGGCACGGCGGAACGTTTAGTTAACTATCAAGTTAGCGGGATGAAGCACAGGAAGTCTATTTTCCTTACAAAATAAAAGCATTCGATTGAATTTAATATGAGCATAGGCAAACAATCACATCTAATATGAGTAATTTAACAATATATATATATATATATATATATATATATATATATATATATATATATATATATATATATATTGAAATATTTTCATCAGAGGACAGTATGGCTCCCAACAAAGCCATTTTAATCATCCGAATACCTATTTTTGGAGCTTGTTAAGCACTTTGGTCAACCGAGGTTGTTTTTAAACGTGCTATATAAATAAAATTGAACTGAACTGAACTATTTTTATTGGTGAGGAAGCATCTTATATTTACATCTCGCCACAACGGCCTCAGTTGGTAATGCTCAGCACTTTTTATGCGCTGGCAACAGAGCAATGCAAGAAGGGCCCAGACTGACATAAACAGGCAAGTGGCAACATAGTTGACATATAAGATGTGGGTAGTCATTTCAGTGAGAGACAAGAAGAAAACACTGATATTTACCATCTCCATTTATGATGTAACTCCATGTAGGTTTTACAAGTAAAGTTTCTAAAATGTCAAGGCCTTCCCATGACTGCAAGCATAAAACCTGGCTCAAATACAATTTGTGATAAAAAAGTTTGCCTTTAAAGTACAAATCATTATTTTGTTTGTAATAATAGAGAATGAGTAAGCAATGTGTCGGAATTGCAGGCCGACAGCGACTTGAAGTCACATGAGCTGAGCTCTCCCTGCGTGCATAGGTCACACTCCATGCTCTGTTTGGGTTGTGTGCAATTAATCCATTGCCTTCAGAAGTAATTTGAAATAACGGCCAGACATTCCCGCGGGGCCAGCAGGGTTTGAAAATGTCTTCAGATGGTGATTTTTTGCCATTTTCTATGACATAATTGTCCTTATTTCTCTGTGGCTGACCAAAGCAAACCTGCGTCTTAATCTGGGTTAATCACTCACCCAACATCACATACAGGGAGAGAGAACTCTTTGCTATGATTAAATTTGTGATGCATGTGAAGTGCTATTTGTGGAGCCGTCATTGAGTCGTGCAGACTCAGTTGCTCTGATGCAAATTGGACTCGCCCACTCAAGTCTAGCCTACCTTCCGTGCTTGTTTATCTGCCTCCACAGCAGAAAGAAATTGGAACGTGACAAAAGGGGAACAAATAAATTCAGGCAGAGACAATCAAGGCTTGCACTCTGCTGTGCCAAAGAGGGTAGTGGGAAGACAAGCCCCCCCGCCCCTCCCCCTCCTCTTTCTGTCTCACTCCCCTCTCTGAAACAGGTCATATCCTCAAATACCCCTGCGATAAGGGCAGAGGAAAAAGGGCAGTAGGCAGGCATTTACTGTAATGCCACTTCATATACAAAGCAGTACTGAGCCCGACCACAATGGACAATAGAATCATTTTGTGATGTATTGTACATAAGTTTATCAGAGCTCTCATTGTGACATAAATTAATTGCTTTTTGAAACGTCTAACCTACTTTAAGAATAATCTGATTGCATTCTCATTATGTTGCTTTGGGTTTTATCCTTCTTGGTATTTATGATTTTTCTAATTCACTTTAGTAGGTCTGTTTATTAATCTGCCAGGTTAATAATTGATGAGAGATGAAATCCAACTCCCACCCGTAATTATCTAATTAAATCTCTGTCATAATTGTTTGTGGGACCACTAGACTGTATTTTGGGCATTCTCTGTGGCAAAAGCGAATTAACCTAATTCTGGAAGGGGCATCCAGTGTTTTAGGGGCACTGAGCCTGTGGGGACGAGGAACTTGGCATCTATGGAGTCTGTTTCCGGCACGCTATGCTGTGTGGGCAAGTGCATAATGAAGCATGAGTGTGTGCTCGCGTGCGTGTGTGTGTAGGAGAGAGAGAGAGAGAGAGGGGGGGGGGGGGAGGAGCGAAAGGCGAACGTGTGTGTGTGTGTGTCTGTGCGTGCACACATAGATTTAAGAGGGAGAGGAGGGGTGAATATGACCCACTATTCTTTTTTTTTTTGGCCATGAAATGACTAATTTTGTCACGCTTGACATATTTGGGCTAGGCTATGCAAGCCTTTCCGATGGCTAACCATGCGGGTTTAACTCCACTAAAATCCCCACAAGATGCCGTAACCAGCACCCCACACACACAACTGTGACTGACAGGCAAAACGGAGAAAGCAGGCACACGCACTGTGGAGTTAAAAGGGCTTACATTTTTCTGCATCATGATATAACTGTGACATAAGCACTATTACACTGGCCCATCCAGTTACCCCAAACAGTCGTACCCAGCCATTGCTTTCAGTGCACTCGCTGGGTGTGAGCTGCTTTCTTCTGTATTTTTCTTGGTGCCACAAAATGATCCCGTTGTGGATGCCATGCTAACAGCCCTGTTTGTCACCAGCGTCTGTGAATGCCTAATACATTTAAAAAAAATGATTCTTATGTAACAACGTTATTGCATAAGATAACATAAGGGCCACATAACATGAAACCACTCAAAACAAGTTGCCTTAAGATCTGTATTTTCACGTCCATGTCTTGTAGCCTCGATCCCTAGTTACCTCAGATTGAAATCACAGGTTTCATTTTATTTATTTTTTTATATATAACAAGGGCCAACAAAGTCTTATCTCCTGAGCCAAAAAACAAGGGAAATTGATCCTTCTGTATTACTAAATGGAATAAATCTTTTCCACTAATCTCCCCATTTGAACTGGACCTTTTAACGCACCATCAGTGGCTTAACCTCTCTTCCACCTTCACCAAGGTTTTATTTTATTTTACAGTTATCTCTTGCTGCCATTCGGGGCCACTAATAGTCCAACAAACCAGAATTAGACTATGGGTATTATTCTGCCATTTCCCACTTATTTCACGTGGCATTCTCCTCCTCTTCCTGCTTGCCTGCCTGTCCGTCTCTCTGTCTTTTTGCTTATCTGCGGGACCATTACGTTTGTGCGTGTGTGTGTGTGTGTGTGTCTGTGAGTGTGCTTGTGCACATGTGCGTGCTGAATGGATTTGCATGAGAGCCAGTGGGGTGACCCTGCTCTCTCACGCCAAGGCTTCTGTGGAACAAATAGGACTAGTCGGATGTCGTGACAGCACTCACATCAGTTTAAATAAGAGCGCTGTGCTGCAGCCGTGTGTGTGTACGTCTGTGTGTGTGTGTGTGTGTGTGTGTGTGCAAGCAGTCAGGCACGTACTTAGTCGGGGAAGCTTTGTGAGGCTTTGTGTGTGTGAAGTGTGTGTGCCGGGCTGTGTATTGCAGCCATTGAGCATGGAACACCACATGAGATTTGAGGTTTTGTGACGAGGGAGACAGCGATATTAACAGTTTAATGAGCTCAGCGGGGTTCACGCTCACACTGACACACAGGTTGAATGCCCCACAAATATTCTTTTAGAAAGGAACAGGTTTTTCCTGTTAGGCCAACCTGCCCTCTGAATAAATTAATACGGGTTGGATAGAGTTCCCTTAAGCACATATCACTACAATTTAAACGAGTGCCAACCAAAATAAGCTCTTCATTATGCCTGAGAATTGAAACAGTTCTTCTTCTTTTATGGTGCCATCAGTGTGTTTGTAGCTTTTGTTTTCTGTGCCTTGCAACTGAGGGAAAGGTGACACACAAATGTGAGCATACCTAGTTTTGGTCCCTTTGGGGGGGTAACTATTTTTTGTACAATGAATCTGTGAGCTAAACATTTTATGTGTTTACATAACAACACAACAACAACAACAAGTCACGCCTGCTGGGCAGAGGGAGGGAGTGGTTTAAGAGTGTTTTGTGAAAACAATAAGAATGGAAATTGCGGCCTCAGCTGTTGAGCATCAAATGAACCCATGGTCATTATTTTTTATTATGATGATCATTTCTTACTATTATGCAGAAGCGGTAGGATAATGTGCAATAATATAAAAAGGGCTACACATTGGAGAAAAGGGAAGAAGAGGAACACAGGAAAAAAAAAACGTATTCATTCAAGACTGGACATTTTTCTTATTGGGAATGATAACTTTGTTATAAAGTATTTGTTGAGAAATAGTCTTCCAAGGCAAGAAACCGGAGCAGCTAGATGATCAGTCAAGCCAAACATCTAGTCAGATTATCCAAAGCAATTTTATTAGAGGTAAAACATGATGGATGTGTAAGGATTAGGGAATACATTTCTGTTTTCTTTTCCAAAATCACTTCTGGGCCTTTGTTTTCCACCTGTATGATTGTCTAAGTGCTACTTTTTCTAGCCTTATTTTATTTTGATTTATTGATGTTGTTGCATTTCCATTAGACAATGTCCATATCTTAACAAGTCTCGAAAAAAAGTGTTTCATAACGAGGACTTCCCACTTAATTGAACCCCCATGAACCTATCGAGTAGTCTGGATTTAGGATCCCCACACATTTTCTGCATCATCACACAGCCCGAGGCGTGACGGCTGATTAAGCACACGGAAGATATGCGTCACAGTGGCAGGACGGGGTGATGAGTGTGATGAGTGTGATGCGTGCAGCGGATGACTCTCGCAGTGGAAACCCTTTATGCTAAATAACACTAAGGTATGCGAGGCGGGTTTTTTTCTCCCTGAACTTGTGAAGGAAGTCCTTTGAGCTGTGTGTAGGCAGTGGCTAACCCTGTGTCAAGCACACACACGCACACACATGCACTGCTAGCCACCCTGAGGTGGCCAAGACTCTGGTTTCCTGAGGAAAAGAGAGAAAGAAAGGGAAAACGTGTGTGACTGGGAGTGGGGTGGCTGGGAGACATAATTATGGGAGATTAGTGAGGCCACACGGAGAACCTGAGTCGCAGCCGTCTGGACCCAGAGACAATGACCTCGTGGATAAAGGCCCTCACAGGTCTCACACACACACAAACACACACCACACAAACATGGAAAGATGGGCGGAGTTAAGTACGGAGAATACACAGTATGCTTATCCCCTGCCCCATGTTTCTAGTCAGGAAAACCTCCCACCCTGCTGACTAGAAACAAGTTCCCGACTTCACTTTCTTGGATTTAATAAGCAAACTGGTGCACGAAACCAAGACCCCTAACACGTTCATGTTCGATGACCTGCGGGAAAGAGCAGAATTGTTTCTCTGTGTTGTAGTCCTTGAATCATTATTAACTGGCAATAACACATAAACATTTGGAAAGGTGTCCTAAGCCCATTGCTCTCAAAAGTGCAGGACAAAAAAATAATAGAAATGACATATTTTCTGCACATATTTTTTTTGTTACATTTCGTGTCATTTAGCTGATGCCTTTATCCAAAGCGACTTTCAATAAGTGCACTTTCTGTGAATTTTTATTTGGGCCTCACATTAATCCGTCCTCAAGGTTTCTTTACTCTTGCATGATTTATCTAGCGGGCTACGGGATTATGGTCGTACCTTGTTTACTTTTACTAAACAGAACTACCCCAAGATATATGGTAAATGGACTTGCATTTATGTTAATACTGCCATCATCTAGTCGTCCGATCAATCAATACATTAAATGACAACATTCACTTATTCACGCACGTAATCATACGCTGAATGCAGAGACATGCTTGGTCTAAATCAAGGCACGTACACACACATGTGGCAAAGCCTTGGGGAGCACTTCTGGGTTCAGCTTCTTGCCAAAGGAGACCAACATGCGGAGTGGAATGGTCGGGGATTAGACGCCAATCTTCCCGATTAGAGAAGGACCCGCTCTACTTCTGAGCCATAGCCGCTTTAACAAAATATTTCCATCTGTAAAAGATGCACCAAAGATAATCAAAACGACATTTGTTGCAGGTTCACCAGAAAGTTCTGGGAAGTTGACGTGTTTGTTTGACGGAACAAAGAACTTCTGTTTTCACTCACTAGACAAACAAGAAGAATTTTTTTTTTCTTTTTACAGAATGCCTTTTTAATTTCCTGCTCATTACTTTGTATATGTGTGTGTGTGTGTGTGTGTGCATGTGTGTGTGCGTGTTTCTGGCTGCTCTCCATTTTGTCATCTCAATCTGATCTCTATCATCCAGGGCTGTCCTCCCAGGTTTATCTATCCAGAGGACCACCCCTACTGAAGGGCCCGAGGAGTGCAACCCAGGAGCACCACTGTAGGGTGTGGGTCGGTATGGCTCCGGACACAGGCGCTCGACACCAGGGTGGTGGGTTACAATATTTTATTATTTTTATTGTTTTGCTCCTGCCCACTGGAACACGCCGCTCGCTCGGTCGGTCTCCCTCCCCGCTCGCTCGCCTTACTGCCTTCTTAAGTCGGGAGGAGACGCACACACACACATGTCAATCATTAATCACAATCAAATCAATCGTTCTCACCTGGCACTGTTCCCCGAGCCACTCCCCCTCTCTCCCACCTGCAGCCGAGCTGAAACCACGCCCGCCACCACAACCACTTAACTACCCACCCAGGTTTTATATGCTCAGTACGGAATTCGGAGAAAATACCCATTTCCTCCACAGAGCCCTGAACATGGAGACTGCAGAGCCAGTGACTCGCACCAACAGCGCAAACAACAGGAGCACTTCTAACAGAACTAAATGTGTTAAACTGGATGGAAAACCTGGAGTGCTACTTATCGTTTATCATTCACTGCATCTACTTATAAATAGCACCAAAGGAACTGTAAGTGATAACCTGAAACATTCAGTTTCACACATCTTGGGACCCACAGAAGTTTACCTTCTTGCCGTTACTGAGATGGACTGTTATGTGCAGGACTATTGAGAGATCTTTAGAAGTTCTGGTTGGCGGTTACCATGGCACTTTCCCTAAGCTGTCTCCTGGCAGGCCTGCTTGAATGTTACGTAAAACGTTGTGCACATTGCAAACAATAATTTGAGCAAAAAATTGTAAAGCCTGATAAAAGGTCCTCTACATTGCAACGTTGTAATGCTCGAAGAAACACAAGTATTGTCACCACCCCCCCTCCCCTCCTTCCCATTAGAATAAGTCAAATTCTAGTTTCCATAGTGGGAAACTGCAAAAACCCAAACATGACAAGTGGCCCACCCTTTGTGTCCGCATTGATGACTTCCTCTCTGTGAGATAAGGAGTTGGTCGGCCCGTTGAAGGGGTGTGTATCTTAATCAAGATTGTTCTGTGCAGAAACAGAAGCAGAGTGACCAAATCTGACATGGCAGAGACCACGGGAGAGTTCATTAGGATCTTGGAGGGCGTTCAGGGATATAGCCGCACGCTAATACAACGTTATCCATTTTGGGTTTGGTTGTTAAATTGTTTAGTCTATTTTTTACCTTGGTGGCATATGCCACTCTTAATATATGTCAGAAAAAAAGCTTTCAAGGTGTGAGAAAGAACAAATTGCTTTCCTTATAAGCAAATAGGTGGAGTCAAATAGGTCCAGCCTTTTGTTTCTCCGTGTTTTCCTGCCTGTACCTGTTTCATTCAATCTTTGTAGAACATCTAGTAAATGAATCCTTAATTTATTTTAGGCTGTGGTCCAATCCTTTGATCATTTAATCTGTAATGTGTGCTTCCTCCCATAAAGTGAACATTAACGCATCCTCCAAACCAGACAATGTATCACCCTGTATCTCTTGAAAAATGTTTTTCATATTGGCCGTGGTTGTTTTGGCTCCATTTCAATCCCAAGCTACTAATTAGGCATTTGTTTTGAATCTTTATTCTTTTTTTTGCATGGTCGTTATTTTTCGCACATTTGCACGTGAGCGTGGGTACACCCTAGCCATCACATCTCAGGGCCCTCGGGGCGAGAATGACACGTGAATGACGCATGGGAACGAGATAAAGGGAAAGAGAGAGAGAACAGTTTGTCAAAGACATGGTTTAGAGGAGGGGGCAACGTAAGGAAAATGCAGCATTGTGTAAACTTCAGGTTCCCCACTAATCAGCTGAAGTCGTGAGCGGCTCCTCCGCTCCAACCTACCAGCTCTCACCAGCGCCACAAACAGACCACAGTGACGTATTCGCGGCACACTTATCAGCAGAATACATCACCTGCATCATGTGTTTGTGTGTGTGTGTGTGTGTGAGGGGGCTCCTGCGTTGCCCTGACAACCGGCTGCCGTTTCCCTTTTTGATTGCCCTCGGAGATGAGAGCGGAGTCACACCAACGCAGGAGCAGGAATCGGAACAGAGGGAGGTTGCAGAATGGCTTCGTCCCGGGCTTTTTCATCTCACCTCTCGAGTGAACGCCACCCACGGCTCTCCCACCTGCCTTCACCTGCCAAGCGGCAAATGTGATCGTGCCGATATGTCTCATCTGTGAGAGTGGTTGAACTGCAGGCTCACTGTTGTCCAGGTTTGGGGCCAGATTTTATTTCTTGGTTAGGATAAAAGTACTAATGGGATCATTTTAAAGGACTACATCACATTTGCGGCAATTACGCTCATCGGTGACACCAATCTGGGACGATTTCAATATGTCCGGTAAATAGGGTAGAACTAGCCTGGTTTCCTGCAACACCATGGAACTTGTTGTTTCTATATCTTTCTTTTGTCTGTGGACAAACCAACAGAACATCAATCTCCAGCCTTGCTTTAAGATCCACAGCCTCAAGAAGTCGCATGTCAGGGTCAGCCACAGAATTGTAACCGCAGGGCTTTAATGCCCCTTGTGGTCTTCAGGGTTTGATTGAGTACATCTGGTTGAAGGGCAACTTCCTTTGTCAAAGAAAATAAAGGACAATAGAGCGAAACCAGGGTGTGTTATCTGTCGTGTGCAAAAACTGAATCTAAAAAAGGAAACAAAGGCCTCACATGGACATGGACAGTATCTTTTATCTGTAAAACCTGAGGCTATACCGTTATTATTTCTACAGAGACTGAACTGATGAACATATTTGACTACTTATCCACAATATAATGTAAAATACATACTATGCAGTAACAAAAATGCACACCCTGCCCTTCATGCTGCTTTCCATTACACCCCACAATCTTTACTTTATCGAGCAGCTGTGTTTGACAGTAAACATCTCTTGGTTAGTAAGTGCAAACAGCTTATGACTGAGTCAGTGAAAACGACCTGAAACACCCACGACCTCCACTGAAGACGTTTGGAATAACAACAGCAGAACTGGTAACGTGTCCCCAGTGAATACACGGATCTGTTCCTCGAGGTCTGGTATTTCTCTCTCTCTCTCTCTCCATCCCCCTGGTTCAGAGAACCAGACGCTGTCGCACTGACCCACCAATATCCCATAAACCCCCCTTAGCACAATGTGAAACTGTGTGTGTGTGTGTGTGTGTATGCGCGCGCGCACTTCAATCAGACAGGACATCTTGACTGCTAAAACAATATCAGATGATTGGGGACCATGACGGCCCCATGGCTTGTTGTCAAGGCTACGGGAGAAAAAAAACAACAACAACAAAGATTTATTAAACTGCACCGCTGACAAGTGAGGGATCCAGGCTGTCAGATTATAGCCGGCCTTCTTTCCTAGACAGCAGTCTATCGTCACACTTTATTTTCTCAATGATTCTAATGTCGTTTATAATGCAATCAGTTATATATTAAAATTATCAATACTCAGAAATATATTCATCCACAGGTCGTTATGACCTGACGGGGGGGATTTGATTGAGGCCTCTCGACGAGGGAGTGAAGGAAATGAGTCCGAACATCAAGACACTTATTTTTTGTACATGAAGCACACCAAATGGGAAGAGTGGTACTCCAAAGTGACGCGTCAAAACCTAGAGCCCAATGTGGAGAGTGCAGATGGATCCGGGAACAGCTCACTTTGTTTATACCCAGTGTGGCTCAAATAAATCCAAATGTGAATTGGAAACCTGGTCCCTTGTTTTCTGTGAACTAAGGTCCCCCCGTCAGTGAGATCTAGTGCTGTCTCACCTTGAGTCCGCCGCAAGTTACATCAGCCAGTGGATGGAACTCGGTTCTTCAGCTAGGAATACATGTTTGATGGAAACACGAAAAGTGAGTCACGCTGGCCCCCGATTCCAAAGTATGGTACACAGTTCACACGCTGACTGCAGAAGGCTGGAATGCAGGCCTGCTGTGGCTAGTTAGCCAGCCAGAGCTAAGCAGCATGCAGCGCGGTAAAGTGCAGCGTGGGCTTTTCTGTAACATGGCCTGTTGTCCTCTGCTCCCCGGCATAATCAGGACGAATGGAGAGCAGCTGTTTCGGGGGGTGGGGGGGGGGGGGGGGGGGGGGCTGTGTGGGAACGGGTGCGAGAGCAAATTGGGGGAGGCAGTGAATGGGAAGGAAACATGCCCAAGGCTGCTTGTCAAAAAAAAATATAAGATCCGGCTCAAGAGTGAGTTACGAGATGAAAGTGCAGGTGTAAGGCAAACGCTACGACTAGAAGTCGAGCAGAAAGACTCTTCTGAATGACTTTTCCACTTTCAAGGGACTCTGCACCGTGCGCAGGCGGAGAAGAGGCGGCGGCGGCATGTGACACAGAGGTCAGCAGGTCGACCCTTGAAGTCGTGACGCGCAGGCTGACGCGTCTCACCCTGCGGGCAGCGAGATGTGACGCGCTGCAGGAAACCTTCGCCGGTGCACCGGGAGAATTCCGTGAACTCAAAAGGGATAATGGGATCGAGTCTCGCTCACTGCGGCTCTCTCATCTCTCTTTCTATCACTCTCCCTTCAAAGGCAATCTCTCTGACCTTTTTTTTTAACGTCCCAAAGGCCCTTTCTCTCCCCTCTGCCCGTCGCCAGCCTCTTTCATACTCGCCCGCTCTCCTTTAATTTCCCTCACTATCTCAGCGCACAGATCTCGCCGGCGACCGCTATCCCGTACGAGGAGGGGAAGGGGACAGGAGAACAAGCCGAGGGGAGGCCGAGGAAAGGAAAGCGGAGCGGTGCACCAAAGGGGGTGGGGGGGGAGGGGGGATGGGTTTTCACAGACGTGCCACCAGGCTGTACACATTCCTCAAGGGCTGTGCATCCTGTTCTTTGGTCCCCACCTCACACACCACGCTGCACGTACGCATGCCACACAGAATCTCAAACACCATGCCCGCCACCACTGCTACAATGGCGCCCGCTCTTCCTCCAGCATACTCCCTACAGGACAGGAAACAGTGACTTTTTTTTCTCTCTCTCTTTATTCCACGCTATTCCTTTTTTCTTCCATTTGCTCATTATCATTTCCCTCAGCACACTGCTCCCTGCACCACCAGTACATTTTCTTTCTGACACAAAGAGCTGTCTTTTTCACCTACACACTGGATGATGGGGAACGAAATGTTTTTTGATAAGATGGGTTTCCCTCCTGCTTGTCAACATCTTGCATCCCCCCCCCCCGACTTATTAGGGGGAGAAATGGGGGGGTTGAAAAGTAAAAGTGAGAGAAAGCAGCCTGGAAAACATTGGTTTGAAACAAAAAAAAAGTGTACAATATTATGTTTGGTCTCTTTGGAATACATGCAATAATCTTGTGTGAAATTATTGTAAATAGACAAAACCAAAGTGACATACTGTTTACTTCGAAATAAATTAACAAAATCACATTCTTCCGTGCTACAGCATGTTCACAATGATTAATTCAGATTATTGGCATTACTTAATAATACATTCTAAAACAGCCTCCAGCCTTATAATTGTACAATCCCATTGATTACAAATTATATTTAACAACAATGCAAAAAAACAATGCAATTCTATTTATTTATAAAGTGCCTAGCTTTGACTAGCTCATTGTGAACAATGTAAATGCTTTAATCAGACTCTTATCTCGATCTTACAGTAATAATAATAATAATAATAATCAGTACTTCCACATGTAACATTCCTTGGCTAGCTATCCTAGGCTGTTTTAAACCAATGATTGAGGAAACTTGAACCACACAGACTTTATTAGCAATAAAATATGCTGCTCAAATAAAAACTGCCAGAGTCGACACGGTGGTCCCTGCATGGAGCAGAGGAGCCTCTGTTCCATTTGAGTACAAGAATAGGCACATTTAGCCTCAATCGCTGACTGGGATGGATGAAAAAGACACACCAGTTCATTTATCATGTTGGGAGCGACCAGAAATATTTGGAGTCGCAGCCCACTAGAAGCACTGCAGTACGGAGAGTGTAAAAAAAGGACGGGTGAGTTGTTACCTGGCAGCAGCTAGAATTGAGTCACCCAGTGGTCTAATTCTTAAAGGTGTACATACGCCTGAGTAAACAAGGAGTGGAGGGGAATCAAAATGTTCTGGGTGTGAGAGGAGCAATAAAAAGTGTCTGAACAAACCAGTTTGCCCATGCATGAGCATCCGAGGGACTGAGTAACGTTGAGATTTGCAAGACTGAGCGAGTACTGCGAGCAAAGCCTCTGTGTGAGTCTGTGTGTGTGAGTGTGTGTGAGTGTGTGTGTGCTCGAGCCATAATCCTCAAGGCCTCAGGGAGGTGTGCACACATTCAGCCTTTTCCTGTTGCTTCCCATTAATTCCACCTGTATACACTGGAAATGAGCCCCTGCTGGCCCTCACCCTTCCTGCCTCCTCCCTCCTTCCACTCCTCCCTGACTCTAAATCCCCAGATGTAGGCTTACTGAACACCCAGAGAGGCCAGACTTCTCTGTTCTGTCGCATGCTGTTCCTCCCTGCACACTGTGTTCCCCGACACGCATCCACACATTTCAATTTGAATGGATAGGATGAGCATATTTATTCAAATCCACATTTGAATGGCCATTTCGCTGGCACTCGTAGGACAGCTGCCTCATGGCTGTTGAACTTTTGATAATGTTGCCATGGGAATGAGCGCTAGCACGGTGCGCGGGCCACAGCGCTGAGGTGTTGCCAGCTGTGCTGAACATTTGGATTGTGTGAGGCTGTTTGCACTGCCCCCCCCCCCCCCCCCCCCCCACACACACACACACACAAACTACAACACTGGAAGCAGCAACATAATGTTCATTTAAATGACAATCAGGGTTGGGTCCTGATCTATAATAATAATAATAATAATAATAATAATAATAATAACAATGACACATTCATGGGTTGAGTAGGAGCATCTCAGTTACATACTAATTTGTAGAATTAGTAATCCAAGCCGGATACTGTCAGTAAATGAATGACAAACACACAGAAAATAAATGAATAAATACATTGACAATATTTACTGATAAATGCCTACTTTAAACTAAGTAATCAGAAATCTTAGCTGGAATGGGCTTTTAGCCAATCCAATAAGTTAGTTTTAGAGATATGATAAATGTCATACCAGTTGTACATCAAATATAACAAAGCAAACATTCTAGAATTTACATCATATCCACTTAAATAAATAGAAATAGAAATGTAGTCTAGAAACTGGCTCGGAGGGAGAGAGAGAGAGAGAGAGAGAGATGATATTTTAAAATCTATTCAAAAATGTCCTTCTTGTGGGAAGAGACTTTAAAACAGGGCTTGGGACAAAAGGCCTTTCAGTCAGATGAGATGGTTCTAAGTGATTTATTAGATATAATCCAGCCATCACAAAACACACGATATCCACGCATTGTATTGTGAAACATGTAAAGCCACACTCATGCCCCTGAAAGGAAAACTAGATGGAGTATGAAATGTTGTGACCCACTTTACTGCTGTTGTTAATCCCTCAGACTTGTCCTGCTGTTAAATGTCCCAGCGTTAAAGCAGCAACACAGGAGATAAGTGTTAAGTGTTAAGTGGTGAGTATATCTGCATCCTGGTGATTCAAAGAGAAATATCACACCTTCTTTGAGAGAGACATGTGGGGAGATTGATGGTGGGTTCTTTTTTTCTGCTGGTGACTAATGGCTGAGTGGGCAGGTGTGTTTATCCCTCCCCCAAAGAAAAACTGATTATAGAAAATGAACAAAAGCTCCCTGTAACAACGACTAAAGCGGAAGCCTTCGGGGGAATGAGAAAGGAGATGGGCTTCCCATTGGGTGCATGAACTGGTGAATAATTGATTTAGGACAAACAAGCACTCTTCTCACGTGTCTCAGCATTGACTAACTGAGATAGGGGATAATGATGTTTTAACCTGTGCTTGTTAAGCCTCAATTATTAACGCGGGATCCACAGCCCCGTGGCACGGCTGACCTTTTGAACTCGGCCCAGACGAGCTTGGCTTGCGTGCATACTGGCATACATGAGCCTGCACGCACGCACGCACGCACGCTCCATATGGCACAATTAACCTTTTGAACTCCAAGCAGAGGCGTAGTGGAAACATGAACATGCACGGAGATGCGAACATGAATGTGCACACCGCCACACGCAGCCCTGTGGGAGTACGCTGACGGCTCCTGAATAAGTCTTTGATTAGGAGCCATCTATGCTGGCTTTCTTCTTTGAAAGGACACATTACACACGCTTTGCCTGCTACCTGATTCTCACGCAGTTACTTCCAGTGGAGAAAGGGCTGCTGTTATTTTTATCTTCTACGCTTTAATCACATGCCAAGTGCATACGGCGAAATACACATGCAATTCAAAACTAATTTGTGCCACAAATTTGACAGTGCTGTATGATTTTGCACAGCTTCGAGTACCTTTGGCATTCGAGGAGCGCTCGGGGACACATCCTGAGGGCAGAGACCCACTCAAACTATCACATCAGAAAGAGTAGTTAATGCAGATTAGGAATGATCAGGTTAATATTCCAAAATGTGTTAAAAATGTATCAAAGTCCTAAATAATTCAACCCGTTTTCCTGCTGAACTGAAAAGTGTATTCATCCACAGTACGGTACAGTACATCCGATCCCTTGCACGGCCTTGCATTGATTCAGGGACACAATGATATGAATGTGTATCAAGGAGATATTTTTACATCTAAATGAAACTGCTATGGATCCATCAGCTGTACCTGCTTAGTGTTTGGAGGGCTGGAGCTGATCCCAACAGACACGTTACTAAAAAATGGGGCTCTTTAGCCATGGTAACAATTAGCGGCTGGTTGGGGCAGGTCATGACAGACTGAAGCGGAATAAAGCCGCAAAGATTTTGGTATGCTCATGTGTTGTTGCTCCAAAATGACTCCAAAATGGTGTTTTTTCTGACGGGCCATCCCAGAACCCCACCAGCATCGGTTATGAATTACTACTAAGCAAATGCATATTTAGTGAATCCGGCATACTGCTTAACAGATAAGTGGTCTCCCTTGACAGAAACACACACACACACACACACACACAGAGAGACAACGACATGTTGCAAAACAAGCCGGTTACTTTCTAAGTAGCGAGTTCTTTAGAGTCTCGATGCTTCTGCTTAACGAAGGAAACGCTTGCAGGGACATGTACACACTGGTCTCAGCAGAGATAGAAAGGATTAGAACTAACAAATGTATCAGATATATACTTAAACTATCAATGCTCACATTACACATAGGATCAGGAAATTCGGAATTAACTTTGGAGCCAGAGATTAGCGATAACATTCTCCAGGTGATGTTTTTTTCATTTTCTATTCAATCCTTGTGTACATTGTATTGCAGGGAAGGCTGCAGAGCCATGCCTCTATGTTATTGGTGGACTTACCAGGGCTGTAAACCTGGGCAACAACAACCCGTCGGTAGGTCTAACACGCCCTCCGCCCTCCCTGACGGTGCAGATCAGCACACCAAACAAATTAGATCTTTTGTTTGGAATCTTCCCGCCTGTTAAGGCTCCTGATGGGCCTGTTGCCGAAGTCTCTTTGTCCCTCTGCCTCCTCCTCCTCCTCACCTCCTCCCTGCTGCACTCAAGTCCTCTGAACCCCAATTAGATAAACAGGAGATGACAGCAGCACTGGTGGAGCTCAGCCAGAGAGAGGGAAAGAGAGAGATGGATACAGATGGATTCATTTTTTACCTACTCAGATCAGGCAAATAAACGGATGAGTACTTTTTTTCTCAGATCAGGCAAATAAACGGATGAGTACTTTTTTTTGGACGCAGGTGGACTTTTTTGGAGCTGCTCATGTTTGGTACTTCGATGCGTCACTATGACATAGCTCAGAGGATCTTTGGTATCATATTGGTAGCCACACATACTTGGCATAAGCATGCATTACCTGTTCCTCTATTGGTTACAGGTGACAAAAACAGATGTGGCCTTTGGAAACTTTCCATCCTCTATTCACAACAACAATAAGCTACATGAAGGAAACCCTTCCTACCAGGCATCATGAGAAAATAAAGAACAAATATAATTTAATATACTTTTCAGTCCTGTTTTCTAAAACTTCCAGCATTAATGGGAAGCGATAAAATGACGGAAAAAAGACAAAAGCAATAAAACAACCTGAAAGGTCAGAAATATAAGAGTCAGCTTTCGCATACATACTCATCATAAGGGAGACCGCTCAAGGAAAAAAGCTGTTCCTGTGTGCGATGGTCTCAGCGTTGTGTTCTCTGTAGCGCCTACCAGAGCAGAGCAGTTGGAAAAGGTTGTACAAAGGGTGTGTGGGTGGTGTGAAGGCTCTTTCCTTCCCCTTTATCCGGGACTCTGGAGGTGCACAGGTCCAGGATGGAGGGCAGGCTGGAGCCAACGATTCTCTCTGCAGACCTGAGGACCCGCTGTAGTCTGTAGACTAGTCCTGTTTGGTCTGGATGATGGCGGAGTGGAACAGGAACAGCAGCTCCTGAGGCAGGTTGAGCTTCCTGAACTGGGCCGTCCTCCTGATGGTGTCCATATTGGAGGCCTACTTCAGGTCCCAGGAGATTATGGATCCCAGAAAATTGAAAGGTCTCCACAGGAGACAAGTTGTTCTGACCACACTAGTGGACCAGCTGTTCATATTTATATAAATGTATGTAAATATTTGGTAGTCACAGGTCATGAACTCTCCCTTGGACCTACTCACAACGGCGTGCACACACGCACATCGGACTTCTTTCCGTGAGCGTGCAGGACGGTGCCTAAGCCAAGCTTCAGGCGGGGTCTTAAAGGTCACGATCTCTATGGCGCTTTAGCAGGTCGCGCAAAGTTCATGACACAAGTCTGACCATATTTGGCTGCTGGCTCTCTTAAAGGCTTAGAGCTTAAATTTGAAATGATAGAGAGGGAAGGAGGGGGGAAAAAAACAGTAACTGGAATGTTCATTGGTTGCAGCTGGGCATCGTTGGAGCAATATGGACCGGGGCTTAAATGCAGGAAGTGTGTGTGTCTGTGTATCTTTGTGCATACATATGTGCATGTACTGTATGTCGGTGGGTTTATCTGTGCATGCGTGAGAGGGACTAAGAACAAGATATCGGGTTAATACAGTCCAAAGCTTTAGACATTTCCAGATACATGTGCAAGTGTGAGTCTGTAAAACAAAGACATATATGCAAGCTTCTGCATGCGTGTCTGCATTGCACGCCGCCATGTGTGTGTGAGTAAGGGAAATATTAGAGCAATATGAAAAGGCTTATGTCAGAAGGTTAGGGGCTGCAGTTCAAAACCTGTGTGTGTTTTTTGTTTAAATATTGCTTCACATTCAAAGAGTAGTTTACAAGTTCTCAAAAATGTTCCTTTCTTTGCAGAAAAACACATTTGCCAGGTAGTTGTGAGAAGTAACATGTTCCTCAGGATGCAGCGGATTACCAAAGGTGATATTCTGCTGTATTTCTTGGTAACACCTTCTCGTATTAGATGTGAAAATAACTCAACAAGACGAGTACAACCCTTAAGTAAAAAAACATCAGCAAGGGCATTTCTTCACACGCTCAATCGTTGCAAAACTGCATGTTACCAATGAGTCTGCTGGTATTTAACCGTCTAATTTCTGTACAAAGGAAATCCCCTTTGTACACGCTGAATAATTTAGGTCGGAAAGTTTAATAAGCTTGATTTGAACTGATGTGTGTGTGCGTTAGCTGCACTTTTGAACCTAATGCACAATGAGACCCAAATGAATTATAAATGCATCCAAAATGATTTTGAATCTGATTTAGAAGTCTGGTCTCCTTTCAGTCTTACTTTAGATGGTGCGACATCTGCAGTAAACACACACACACAATAATCTTTGAATAATCTGCTTTGAATAATTCAAAGTTCTGTCGTTGCTTTTATTAAGGCGATACATCCCTCTCTGCATGTCTTTATCTTTCTCTCTCTCTCTAACGCGCGCACACACACACACACACACACACACACACACACACACACACACACACACACACACACACACACACACACACACACACACACACACACACACACACACACACACACACACACAGTCTTCTCTCTTCCATCTCATCTTCGCTCTGACTACTCTGATTACTTTAAATTTGATCTCAGCCTGGTCCTCGACGTGGTTTCACTCGTCTCTCATCCTCCTTCACCATCTCCTCCTCCTCCAACCTCCGCCAGCAGGTCTACAAAGTAGTGCTCTCGGAGTGCCAGCAGCAATTCCTGGAGGGCAGTCAGGCAAACAAACCTACCCAATGCCCGCTGCATGACTCACAGAGACAGAGACAGAGGGGGGAGGGGGGGGGGGGGTAATCATTGAGGGCAAAAGGATTTTAAACTGCTGAGAGCTGATGAGTTTGGTTTGGACAGGTTGGGAAAAGAGATTGAAAAAAGTGGAACGAGAACGGAAGGCTGTAAAAGAGATTAGGAGGGAGAAGCTAGGCGAAGGGGGAGGGGGAGGGGGGGGGAGACGGGGGAGATGGGGGCAAACAGAGGGCAACCTGCGCGATCTAGCATGCACACGAGAAGAGCAGGCAGGCACGCAGCTCAGCGCCGAGGCACGAAGAGAGCAAAATAACTCCTCCCTCCTCCCCCTCCTCCTCCCCCTCTCTGCCAGAAAGCAAAGCTCAGCACGCCAGTCTTACACGACACAGTGACCCGAGGCGGTGGGGGGGGGGGGGGGGGGGGGGGGGGGGGGGAGGGGCCACCAATGGGAGACACTAGCAGCTCAGGGGAGGAAATGGGAGTAAAGGGTTGCACAAAAAGATGTTCTGACGGATTAGGAGTCCCAGATGAGGATTACAGAGAAACTTGTGTATAGGCTGTCAATCAATGTGATGCTGAGTTGAGTTTAAAATGAACATACAAAAGGAACATTTTACTGCACACACTGGTTATGAGAACTATCCGAGACTCCAATCGTCCTGCCAACTATTCACCTGATTGGGAGAGAGGAAGGTGAGACAACAGGATTAGGGACAGAAAGAAAAGAGATGAGGTGAAAGATTGAGCTGCAGAGGAGGAGGAGCAGGAGGAGCAGGAGGAGGAGGGGTGGGTGTGTGGGGGGTTGAGTTCTTCTGCTGAGCACCATGTGTGCCGTCCCTGGGCGGAAATAGACAGCTACCTCCGCCAGCCCCCCTCTGGACCGCATTAGACATGGCGCTCAAATAGTACACATGGGCCGGGGATGTGTGTGTGTGAGGGGGGGGGGGGGGGGGGGGGGAGGCAGACGGAGCACAGGCAAAGTCCTCTCTGACTTTAACGCCACCGGACCCAGAACAAATAATCAGACGGTCTTAATATCGTGTAGGTTTGGTTTAACGCTTCTCATCTCACTCTTAGCGCAGGAAACTAGAACTGCAATAGATATTTTTACGGATTCTTAAAATGAGTTTCCAATGAAAGGAAGTCTGGTGCTGCTCCACACACATCTTGAGATGATACCGATCGGTCCCAACGTCAACAGGAATGTGAACTTTCATTACAGATAAATCTCACTCAACATGATTTGAATAAAGCACAAGTACACAGATTGGTCTTTTTTTTCTTTTAGATTCTTTATTTAATCAATGTTACATTAAACTAACATAAATAAATTTGTTTATGAACAAAAGGCACACAGTTCAAATATAAACAAAGAGAACGTCTGTACATTTTGTCTCATTAAAACATGTCTACTGTCTCTGAGCGAGAGAGAGCGGTCCGAGAGAGATGAGTTTCACGGGGTGGGGGGGGGGGGGGATGGAGGGAAAGGGGAGGGGCTACAGCGTGAAACTGTACACTCTTCAATCCCCCCCCCCCCCCCCCCCGCAAGTAACTGGTGGTGGGCGCCAAGGCAAGAAGCGCCGACCGAAACTCGCGTCTATTCGTCTGTTCGAAGAGGCCACAAGATTCATCTGCACTCAAATGAAAAGATTCAAACACGCAGCACAAAATAAAATAAAAAAACTTGAAAGAGAAAAAGAACGTGTCCGACACTCGCGGCGGTCCGAATCGGTTCGCTCTCCGCCCCCTCACAACGATACCGCCAGCGTCATCCGAAGCAGGCGGCGGGACGCTAACGGCGCTCGTCCCCCTCGTGCAACGAGTTCACGTACAGCCACGCCAGCAAAGTCAAAACCATCGAGAGAGAGTCGGGTTCTTCGGTTTCTCCTGCATCCGCATCAACACGGTGGATCCACATGGTGCTGTGGCCGTCGCTCGGCTCCCGGTCCTACTGGATAACAAAGCGGGGGGGGGTAGGGGGGGGGGGGGGGGCTGTGGGCCCGGTCACGTCAGTGGCGGTCGCAGCTGTCGATGTCGGTCGTCATCCACCTCTTGAACAACGGATGAAACAGGTGTCGCCCTGCGCCAGTCCAGTCATGTCCAGTTTAATCCGGTCTAGACGAGACTGTCTCCTCTGCGGTCCAGTCTGGTTTGGATCCAGCTGACTGCAGATTTAAATCACTCAGTATTTGCAAATTGTTTCCTAAGACTGTTTCACCCGGTTCAGAGCAGCAGATTGGCCTTCATTGGCCTGAACCGTACTTTCTCACTTGCCGCATCGTGTGGCAACTTAACAGACTTTAACAAACTATGAGTAAGTGTTTGCAAATACAGGCGGAGCCAGGTCTGATCCAGGGCTTAGACGGCGACAGTGCTGGGTACCTCCTCGTAGTGAATGATAAAGTAGGGGTAGCTCTGGTCATCGTTGAAGATGACATAGATCTGGGGGTCCACCCAGTTGTCAACACAGGAGTCATAAAGGTCACTGGAGGGGTCACGTAGGTTGATGGGTGGAGGTCGCCTCATGGAGGGATTTCCTACAGTGAACCTGTAGATATAACAAATAAAATATAAATATGGGTGGTAATGTGGTCTGGACCACACACACATACACACACACATGCATGGACTTTATGCCTTTTAAAGTATGTGAAATGAACCAGTGCATTGTAAGCATGTTTTGCCTCTTCAATACTAATGTCAAACTCTAAAGACCAGTAATCCATCATTGTTTCTCTCAAAATAAAATATGTCAAAGTGGATGCATAGAGACGGGTTCAGACAGAAGAGTTAACCACGCAGCTTCACCCAGTTTCTATATTACTCTACATCCGGGGGGGGGGGGGGTACGTTTGCTCACCGTCCTCGCTCACCAAAACTGGAGATGTACGATGGCTTCAGCCAAATTGGCTATTTTACATGTGTGGCTCTGGATTTGACTTGCATTTTAAAGGAATGGGAGTCACATGACGCATTGCATGACTTAATGTTGGCTTATGGAAAAGAACCTCTGGATTTCCATCACCCAAATTAATGCTGATATGTTTTGTAAATTTTCATTGTGAACGCAGACAGTGACAGCCTCAGAAAGTGCTGTTGTTATTACAGAGGTATGTGCTGCAGGGAACATACTCCTCAAACAGCTCATATGGGGACATTCAAGTACGCAACCAACATAAAAAGTAAGAGGATTTTGTATCTTTCCGATAAAGTGCGATGATTTAAAACAAAAAAAAAACCTGGAAAAGCACTGTAATTGTGTTGCAGTGAAGAAGTTGCAACATGAGACACGACCCACCCATAATCAAAACACACAAAAAATGTTTCCCCAGTATCAACTTGTTAACCGCGCCCCCAGACACACACACACACACACACACACACACCTGCCGGTGAGGACTTTGGCCAGGAACATGCAGTGGACTCCTTTGGGCGAGCGCTTGGAGAAGTTGTGGGAGTAGACGGCCTTGCGGGCGAAGTAGGAGCCCTGGCCGAACATGGTGGCGTGCTTGCCGCAGACCCGGGGGTCGAAGTTGTGCTTGCAGATGCCCTCCACCACGTCGGCCGAGGTGCCGTGGAAGAGGTGGCGCTCGCTCAGCAGCCGGTCCATCTCGGACATGCGCCGCGACATGTACTCCTTCTTCCTGTTGGAGCGGAAAGGGGACGGACAGGGTTAGATGTGTTGATCCCAACTGGAAAATACCCCAAATGCTTCCTTCTTTGTTCGACCAGGCGGATGCACCGTGAGAGAAGGCGAGTCGAAAAAGTTGTGGTCGCAGCTTTGTTTTCTCTAAACCGGGGAGGAAAATTCGCCTAATCTGTTTCATGAGCTGCACACACGCACGCACACGCACACACACACGTACACAAACCGTTGGCTGCGAGCGGATCAATCAGGCATGCGGAGGTGAAAGCGCCTCCAGCCACAAAAGCTGTGACCCGGGCGTGACCTCCCGCGACCCCGATGCCGTTAGCTCGACACAGACCCACTTTGATGAATCCAGGCGTGCACGCACATACTTTAATTTCCCACCATGCAATTTTACAATGACAACTACCCCCCCCCCCCCTCCACACACACACACACAGATGCAAAACAAGCAGTAATTGCTTCCCTGTCAAGTGTGGGAGGAGGAAAGAGGTGTGTGTGTGTGTGGGGAGGGGGGGGTATCACTTTGACACACACGGGCACAAACACACACACGCGCACACACACAGTCAGTCATTGTGAAACCGTGTGGTAACAGTCAGTGTGGGAGAGTTATAACTGTCACAGCTGATAGAGCCGGTCCTACTCTAAACCGCAGTGGTTAGCCCACTGTGCCTGCGACATGACACCATCATCACCAATCATCTCCATGTCCGCCGTGTTCACACACACATCACCTCACCCCGGTCACACACAGCTGGTCCCAGTTGCCCCACTTGTTTTCTCGCCCCCCCCCCCGCCCTACTCCGATTGTTTTTGTCCACGCTGTGGTTGCAGTTCTCATTCCTCTATCTGTATCAGATATGATTTGAGTTCAACAGAGCTAATCTGCATGTAACAGAAAATACGCATTTGTTGTTATACGATCTTCACAATCACAAGCATGTGGGTCACTCGCACCACACTGCGTTTAAAAAAGGGAAAAATGCAGAATGAAACTATCTCTCCCCTCCTTTTTTTTTCATTTCAAGGTTACATTAGCAGAAGCGATGAGACGTGGCTCACCTCTTGTACTTCTCCCAGAGGAAGGGGTTCTGCACACGCTGGATCTTGAGGATCCTGAACTTGGTCTCTGACACCGTCTTGTGGAAAAGGCTGTACACTGTCCGGTAGCTGCGGTCTTCACGCGACACCGGCACCTGCAGGAAGTCCTGGCTCATCGTCATGGGCAACCAGGTCTCCGGGAAAAGGCTGGGTGGGTTGGTGGTGGTCGGCGAGAGGGGATGCGACACGCTGATGTCCATGGACAAGGGGGACGAGGAAGAGGAACACGGGAGAGGCGATGAAGAGAGGGCGCCCAAAGTCCTACAGCGAAAGAGATAGGAAAGGTGTTAGGAGTAAATACGGTGAATTTACTGTATTAGAGTACTTGTTACTTGTTAGAGTCTAATTACTTTTGCGAGCATCGCGATCTGGAGTCAAAGGTCAACCTCTAACTGATAAATGATGAACACTTATATACCATTATAGCATGAATGGTTTCAGAAAGAGGGATCGCAATAGTGGCAACGAGCTAAATAAATAAACCTAATATATATATACATATAAGCATATGTAAGCACACTGGTAGCACAACTAACATTTCATAAATTGAGGATGGTAACAGCTGAAATGTTAGCTGCCTCCTACTATGAGTGGTGTGTCAGCTTGCATCTATTTCCTTTCCTACAGCTTCCTTCCCCCTTGTTTCACACTGATGCTGCACCCTAACGTTAAAAAAAAAAAAAAAAAAACTGCTGCTGCTGCTGCGATGAAACCGAACCGTCTTTGCTCCCAAAATCATTTTCCACCAACTGTCAACAATGACACCGTTGTGTGATGCCGAGCGGAGCGGCTCCACAGCAGCCGTCAGCCCCCACCGCCCAAACAAAACAGCAGGGCAGCGTGAAAATGAAACCCAGCAGACACCAAACAAGACAACGGGGAGGCAGACTGGTGAGGGACTGACAGGAACGAGGCCGATGGGAGAGGGACCAAGAAGAAAAAGAAGGGGGAAAAAAGAAAAAAAAAAAGCCAATTGCCGAGCTGTCATGAAGGCGACAAAAAAAAAAAAAAAAAAAGCCATTGTGTCTGGCATTTCAGTCAATAACAGTGGTTTGGCTGTCAAGTCATTGCAAGTGTAAATGCTGTTAGCCCTATCAGCCCTGAGAGAGTGTGCACGTGTCGCCGAGAGACTGATCAGCGAGACTCTCCGAGGCAGGGCGACACATTTTCTCATTTCTTTTTTTTCTCCTCTCTTTCGCTCTTATCGTGTCTGTCCGGCCTCGATCTCTTTCTCCCCCCCCCCCCCCCCCCCGCAATCAATGTCTCTCTATTCGCCCTGTGAGCTTTGAAGAGATCACAGCACAGGCTGCTGCCGCAAACAAGCGGGAAATGAAAAAGGGTGCGCATCACAAGAGAGCCAGGGAGTCGAGTTTAGAGAAGGAGGACGATTGGGGACAGATAGCTGAGGAGAGGAGAGGAGAGGGACAGGAGGAGGGAGGGAAAGGACGCGAGGGAAGGAGCCAGGGAGAGTGCAAACCCAAAACCTCTAAGCCAGGCACAGATTGTTCCTGACACACAACCCCCCCCCCCCCCCCCCCCCCAAAAAGAACAGGTGCCGATGTCGTTTACTCCCCATGATGTGCCCGCGTGGTCCCATCTTTGAGTGATTCATCGCACCACGCACAGCAACCGGACGAAAACGTCCCCAGAACAAATCCTTCCGTCCAAACATTCCCAAAAGCTTCCCACAGTCACATTTCACACTCCTTTTCAGCGACTCCGCGGGCCGGTCTGGAAACCATTTGGACCGCTCTCGCTCCCCCCCCCCCCCCCTCTATCCCTCCGTCCTACCCCCTTCCGCCCGCTCCCCATCTCGAGGGCCCCTCGGGAACAGCCCGTGCTCGGGTCCGCCCCGTCCGGGACGCCGCCGGCGGAAGTGAAAACGTTCTGCAAGTGGGGTGAGATGACTCCACTTGTTTCCAATCTGGTCTCACTCGTGTCGGCAATATCACGGAGGCGAGTGAAGCCAGCCGCATCACTTCACTGCCAAAAAGACAAAATGGGAGCTGAGCGGTGGAAGATTTCTAGAATCTCATTCGTCTCCTTTTTCTCACTAGTTATCAGACGCATTTACATTTTCATTTCTTTCTTTCTCTGGCCACTCCCCACCCTCCGTCTCAGATGTCTCTAATTTGCCTCATTATTTATTTTGCCTCATACTGCTTTGGTCCCGTCCAGTGCTCGGTGCTTGATTTGCCAAAACTCAAGCGCTAATATGGGTTTTAAGTGCGAGCAATGTGCAGCGCTATTGGAAAAGGATTAAAAGGTGAATGCGTTGTTCAGGGGATTTTGAGTATTTAGCCCTGAGTGTGACATTAGCATTGTGTACTGACCTCTGTGTGCCCGTATGTCTCCAAACAGGGACACTTACGGAACACATAGATCCACAGGAAGACAGAGTATCACATACCTACGAGGCAACTTTGTGCGTGTGAATGTAAAAAAAGAAAAAAAATTGGGACTTTGTTCCCATACTAAATTGCTTCATATTCCAAAATACGAACTGTTCCCCAACAAGGTTGAGATGAGAGAACTTAATGATCAACTGAGGACTGGCTGTCCTGACATTTGCTTTTAACCAGCTGTTAAACCCGGATGTTTTTTTCAGAGGATTATTTTTATCCTTCAAGGAGGTTAATGGACCTTTTCAGAAACAATACTCTTTCCACATTAACACATTACCTTGTTGGTGAGCTAGTCCTTCATCGGCGGGAACAAAGGCTACGATTCTACAGCCTAAAAGGCAGCTGTTCAGCAGGTATAACGTTTAGAGCTGTGCTAATTATCCCAACACACAGCTGTACAGTGGATTAGAGCTGAGGCTCATGGGAATGTAATTAGTCTGGCAGATATTAAATGTCTTTTACTCACTGTAGGTGGGGTGTGAGCATCACGGAGGACATGAACGTGGGCCGCTTCTTGATCTGACGCCGGAACCCGAAGACGGCGTTCTGCTGGAAGCCCTCCCTGATGTTGAGGATGTACTGGTTCTGGAGCGTGATGAAGCGCACCTCCTTGAGACCCCTCGAGCTCGCCTCCTCGATGAGCTTCACCACCGGCTGTGTAGGTCGGAGAAGGAAGAGGAAGGGCGAAGTGGAGATTACAATGATGTTTATCATTTTAGACAGTTGGCTGTTCTGCATTTCTATTCCCCAGTGGAACGAGGAAGGGAAATGTCAGTGAAGTGTGCGACAGCGTTCAGATAACAGAAATCTGAGGTAATAACGACATAATCATGAAACTGATAACAAACAAAAAAATACAGTCACTCTTTACTGATGTGTTGAAATAACAAGAGGGGTTCGGGCCTGCATGCATGCATGCGCCTGGATTGATCCCATCACTGAGGCTAGTCGATCGATTGGTGGGGGGGGATGCTAATGGAGCCCACACACACACACACACACAAAATCACACTGAGTGGCTTACCTCGGAGTACTCCCTCCAGCCAAAGTTGTCTCTGCAGTAGTACTTCCACACTGTGTGACAGCTGGGGGTGGGGTTGGGGCTGGGGGTGGGGGCGGGGGTGGTTGCGGGCGCCGGCAGAGGGCTGGCGGGAGTGGTCAGTCGCCGGACACGGTCAAATTCCAGGTCACACACTCGCATCGCCCCGAAGTCGAGGGAGAACACGCGACCCCTGGAAAGCCAAAAAGTGGGAAAAAAACCGCAGTGAGTGAGGGAAAACTTGAGCGGGGAGGAAACATGTGGCTGTGGCACGGTGACCTGAACAGTAATTCCATGGAACCTTGGTTTAACCAAAGCGTCTCGGAGCAAGACGACCAGACCTCAACTCGCTCCCTCGGCGTGAGTCACGCAGCGCGAGCTCCGCGACTTGAATGTCACACGTTAGCCGGCAGGGAGACAAACACCAACGACACAAGCGGAAAACACACACCCCACTTATGTAATGATTCACGCATACATGGTTCATTTTCTAATTTCAAGCGATACTGCAAAGGAATGCGCCATTTCCGCAGTTTGGCTTTGTGGCGTGGTGGTTAAAAGGAAAAATGGGGGGAATTGACTTAGTTCTCTGTCTGTAGAAGACGCTTCCCTTAGGTCTATGTAGAATATATTAAGCTTGGCTGACTTTGTCTAGCTTTGTCAATAACGTTTACATATGTGAGCCTTTGGGCCTCTAAAAAGGGGGAGCGGTTTCCGGCCTTTATGCTAAGCTATGGCTTCATATGGACGCAGAGTCGCGTCGGTCTTTTTCGTCTCACTCTCGGCAAGGAAGTGAGTGAGCTTATTCGACAGGAGGTCGAGCTCTCCTACAAAGCTTTGACAATGATTTTGTAATGCGAAACACATCGCCTGATCGTATCATGGAAACGAAACCTCACTTAACCCCTCTCTGTCTCGACAAGCGTGGCACAAACCCCTTTGTGCGTGTGTGTGTGTGTGTGTGTGTGTGTGTGTCTCGCTGCATTAGTCCTCCGTAAGGCCTCTGGCGAATCCTTTCTAGGTCAGACATACCACTTGCATAAATGTGGGCATCACAGACTGGCACGCTACGCCTGGGAAGAAAGCTCGACAGAGATGCAGATCCACACACTCGCACACAGACGCACATCCACCACGCACAACCGTGCAAGCTTTGCAACACACAAAGGATGCACGTAGCGCGGCAATGCTAATGGCCTCATTGATTTATGCCGGGAAACGAATCGGATGACATGACAAAGGTTAGACATCGGCGAGTGCAGCGCGTCTGTCTGGAGGTGCGTGTGTAATATGTTTGTGTGTGTAAAGCAGGGGTTGTGTGCGCCTGGGGTTTGTTCTAAATAAAGCGCATATTACATTATAGATAACCACACAGAGAATCTGGATGTGTGGACCTGCCGAGTTATTGTTCGACAGCCCGCAGAAGTGAAACCACATTTTATTATAACAGTAAGTATATGATTAAATCTACTGGTCACTGCAGTTACACACACACACACACACACACACACACACACACACACACACACATGAGCACAGGAAGGCACACAAACAGACACACACACTTTCGGTCAGGAAGGAGATATTGAGAGCTGCTGAGTCAATTTAAAAAAAAAGACCATACACTAACCAAAATACTAATCACACACACACACAATATTTACAGTGTGTTTCTGCTTAGTCACGCTGTGACTGCATCCCCACAAGAGGAAGTGAAATAGGAATTCAGTCCCTAAAACAAAGCAGCAACCGAGCAGCGAGTCGCTGTCAGCTCACAGGTTTACCAGAAAGACAAATCAGATGTCTACCAGTTATTTCTCTCTGAAGTGCGTTTGAAGCAGCCTAGAAACCCCAGGAAAAAAAAAAAAAAAAGAATAGTTTCGGTTTCAATTCAAGCAGGAATTAAATTTGAATATCAAAAGAAAGAGCAAGAACAGAGAAGCAGAAGAGAAAGGGTGCTGGAAGCTGGCGCTGCACGACGAGGCAGTGATGGGGCAGGCAAGGCAATCCACTACAAACGTAACAGGAACAAATTAACTGTGAAAACAGCACACCCTTCCCTCTGTTCTCTTCAATTCTTTTCTCAAACTCTCTCGGCTCGGTTCCCTGTTTCACTCCTTCTTTCCGTTTCGCTGTATTTCATGTCTGGAAAGGAAAAGGCGCACCTACGCGGCCTTTTCTCTCTCACACGCCGTCTCTGCGTCTCGGGTACAGAACAGTTTCTGCCCGCAGCAGTATGTTGTGACGACAAAAGCCTCTGCGTGTGTGTGTGTGTGCGTGCGAGTGTGTGAACTTCAAACGGACTTCTGATGAACTTTGCACAGACACACTTTCAGGTTTGTTTATGTGAACTTAAATGTTGCATTTACAACCCCACTGACTCTCTCTCTCTCTCTGTCTCTTTGTGCATCTCGAGGTAAAGAAGACGGCTCTCCTGAAAGGTCAGTCAGTGATTTGTCAAAGCCGTTCACTCGTCTTTTCCCCTCCCTCGCGCCCAGACTGGTTTGTGCCGTTCTAAAAATAAAATTCCACCAGTTAAATTAAGTGCACAGAGATTCGGGGGCCTCTCAACGCGGAGGCCAATCAAAGGTTTGGAAAGAGACGCATGGCCCGCCCACTGTGGCAAGGTCAAACACTTTGAGGCCGAATGTCGGGCGGTTTGCAAGCTCGTGCAAAAGAAGAGCACACACACACACAGACACACACACACACGCAAAAGTCAACAGAAAATGCAAATTGAAAGCAAAGCGTGTTTTTAGTTTTACAGGAAAAACACTTGGACCTTCAAACTGAAAACACCAACTGCTGACTAGGGAGGGGTGCTTGTGTGCCAAAGGCGACAGAAGAAGGCCCTTGAGCAAGGACGTGCGGTGGAAAGGCACCAAACGGCCTGTGTTCCTGTGCGGGCGGTTCCCAGCCGAGTGGCTCAGGGCTGGATGTGGCAGCAGGGTGTTGCTGGAGAAAACAGAACACGTTTTTCACCGGGACCTTTCCATGGATGAATAAGGCTTAAGGAAACTCACGGTAGTGTTAAAATGGCTGTTAATTCCCTACACCTACACACACACACACGCGTCAAATGTTCTCACGGCTGCACACACAGGGACCCGCATACCAGCAGTCATGCCTTTGTAAACGTAACGGGCAAGAAAAAAAACAAACACACGAGCTCACTCATTTGCGTATACACACACACGCACACACACACACACACGCACACACACACACACACACCCCCAGTCACGCCATAATAAGTCAGTCAGTCAACCCAAACCGCTGACGAAGGCGCTTCACACAACCCTGACGTCGTGGACGAGTGTTATTTCCTCATGTCGAAGCTTTTCACTTCCCAGTTATCTCTTCAAAAATGTGCTTCATTCCATTTCACGTCTTTTTGGCTCTTCAACAACAACCCAAAGACGACAGGAACAAAGGTACGCCGGCGTGCACGTCCTGGATTGTTCCTGTTTAGTGCGTGTACCTGTCCTCCCCTGGAGCGCATCATTAAGCCCACAGTTCAGGTTGTCCTCTCTCTGTCCTTTAAGCCCCCTTTTAAGACTCTTTAAAAAAAGAAGAAGAAGAAGAAGAAGAAAAAAAGGCGCCAGCGAAGCGATGTGTGAATAAACGAGTTCGACATTAAAAGCGACACGCTGGCACACTTGTGCAGCGGGCAAAGCGCACATTTCCATATCTCTTACACCTCTTTAGGGACGCCTTGGGACCAGTGGGGGAATGAAAAGGGGGAACAAAGAGAGAGTAAGAGAAGTGTGAGACAAAGACATGTACAGGATGAAAGATTCAGTAAGGAAAAAAGGAGGAAGAGGCTGGGAGGAAATAAAAAAAAAAACAAAAAAAACATGGGAGGTATGAAGGCAGACTCTGCGTAATGAGAGGCAGAGCGGCCCAGACCTCGCCCGGCTGATTCATGGCATGAACTGTCTGACACGTGATAGCCCCACACACACACACACACACACACAGTCTGATTACCTTGACGCCGCCTCTTTTCACACACGCAAACAAGCTCCCACAGACGCAACCATTCTTGATTTTCTTTGATTCGTGACACACACACACACACACACACACGCCACCGGGTCAGGTCGCTCTGCCCTCAGCGCTCCTTAACTCCTTATGGCAGTCAATGACGGGGCTTACAAGAGTCTCTCAATCATTCACACATATTTGAGATTGATGTGCTTTGTGATGTTCAAAAGAAAAAGTCTAGAGATTTGTGCTACTACAGGTTTCCCTGTACGTTGCGCACACACATGGTGGAGCATAAAGCCGCTGAGGAGCAAGTGTACGGCCGAAGATTATCACGGGATAACTTTTAGAAGCGATGACTGCGACGTTCCTCCTTACTGCTGAGTTCACCAACAAGGCGGATTAGCAGCTCAATTCCTGCTTATCATATGGATGGGATTAACCTGTGCTATGGATCACACACACACACACACACACACACACACAACCGGCCACACAGCACATAATCACACGCAGACACGCAGAATTGCTTTGCCTGCGTTGCCATACCGACAGTGGAGCTTGTTAAGTCATCTGCTGCTCTTTAGATCGCTAACAAATGTTATCATTTGCCTGTGGTTACCACGGTGATGCCTTCGCCCGGTGTGAGTGTGTGTGTGTGTAATTGCGTGCATGAAAAGACAGGCTGGACTGCGTCTCTAAAGAACAGTATCAAAAGAGCACTCGCGCACACACACACGCCCACGCCCACACACACACACAAGTAAATGACTAAACTGATTGTGAGCAATCACAACGATGGGAGCAGTTCACAGGCGTTCCGGTTTGTCCCTCGTCACACGATCTGATCTTATGGGCCCCGGCGCATGAGGGTTCACGTGCACCCGAGGCCGGCACCCCGCAACCTGTTTTAAGTCCTCGCCTGGGGTGTATATAAACATTGGATTAGGACAATACAGCACTTTTTTTTAAACCAGGAATCAACTGGTGTTGTGTTGTTGTGTTGTGAACAGACCTCTGTGCCTCATGTTTCCACTCCAGCAGCCTCACAGTCAAACCTGTTTTTGGGCTCAGCGCTGGGAATACTTCAGAAACACATTCTTGAGGTGTACGCAGTAGGTGGTTAAAACAAAAATATGTTGAAATGCAACTCAAGTAGCAGCAACAACCAGGGTTATGATGAAGAAGAGTCATCGTGTGAACGACAGCGACTCCCCTTACTGGGGAAAATTGGACACATGTCTGGAATTGAGAAATAAAGTGTAAACTCAGAATTCACTGAAGTCGGGTTTACTTTTAAAATGCATCATATAAAATCTAAAGAAACAACTCCAACAGGCGGGGTGCTATTCCAACCAGTAGCAAACAACATGTTGCACACGAGAACCTAAAATAAATTCTACATGTAACGTTAAAGACAAAAAACACGTTCAAATGATTCTGTCAAATCTAGTTTCAGAGTTTTAGTCGTCTGAGCCAGGTGGTCTGACTCTGAGGGAGGGACACACTGAGCGGGTCTCTGAACAATCGGGTTTGACACCACCAGGTGCGTGTCCCGTTTGTGGAGCAATACGCATTTTGCATTGAGTTTCAGTTGAAAACATAAGTCAACAAGTCAAACACACAGACACGTACACATCTTTGTATACAAACCGGTGTGTGTGTGTGTGTGTGTGTGTGTCTAGTATCAACACAGACATAAACAAAGATAAACACACATGGCTGCTCAAAGGGCTCCGTTAATCAAGAAAGACCTGATGATGTGGACCGGGTTGAGGGCATAGTGGCATAATGCTGAGTAATGGAGTATTTTACATGGACCGCACTTTTAAACCGGTTCAGATAATAATGTAAGAAGGACTGTTCAAATTCCTGATCACATTAGTTCATACTTAAAGTGAACATTTAGTGAACCAGTTTGTATGTGGTTGTTTGATTGAGTGATTTATTTAAACAATGACCACCTACTAGTTTGCTGACGTTACTAATAGCGAGTCGGCTCAATTTGGTGATTTATTAATCCAAAAGGACGCCATTATTTGCTAACAGCTTCTCAACTGTTGAGGATTTGTTTTATAATTGATGCAAAAGTGATCTGAATAGTGATTTTCCAACAAACACAAGTTCAACGAGTGGTTATTGAGAAAACGCTGTAGCCGGAACAATCAATCAAAAGTTATTTGGAGGAATAATCATTAAATCTTTAGTCAAAACTGCAGAGGGCAAAAAATCAGTCAGGTGCTAAAAATAAATAAATAGGAAAAACACACCAGTTTGCTATCATCATCTAGCTGGATGTTCATCAACTTTGATCAATTATAAAATGGTGGGGGGGGGGGGGTAGATTTAGTAAACTGGAATACAAACATCAATAAGGCAACAAGGTGAGCCGAGGCCACGCGCACAGTCTCTTTGTGCGTGAGTGTCCGTGTGAATGTGCCTGCATACAGGAAGCGGTGCCTGCTCCTTTATGTCACCCTACTGGGGCTTGCCAAGTTCTTGCATTTGTGTGTGCGTGTGTGTGTGTGTGTGCCTATGTGGGTGTGTGAGAAAAAAAAAAAAGGGTTTATCTGTGTCTGCTAAAAGGCGTGCGTGTGAGCACTGCAAGCCGCTGAGCTCCTCTATGCAGCCTATTCGTGTGAGCGTCTGCGTGCCAAGCAGAGTGTGCGTGTGTGTGTGTGTGCAGCGGAGTGCATGTCTATGACCGAGGGATGATGAGAAGCTGCCAAGTGCGTCTGTGTCAGTGACCGCACAAGGCAACCGGGGGTCAGGGAAGTTCACAGCTTTCTGCCATAGTTTGGACGGAGCTCCGGCCAATCACAGGGCCAGTTTGGGAGCAGGGGAAAACAAATTTTTTTTAAAAATCCAGAAAATGGATGACCAACATCGGGGGCTGGGATACGGCGGGCGGTGACGACACGAGGGCCCAAAAGCCGATGTGACAGTTCAAATAAAAGATGCATGTCAGGTACACGTGAAGGCCAAAACACACGCACGCAGGGGATAAAAAAAGGACCGATGCACACTTTCAAACACGCTCTGAGAACAGCGAAAATAACAGGCGCGTTGACTCGGCTGCAGTCCGTGCGCCACAGACACATCTTCAGAACAGCTGTGAAGTCGAAGCTTTCAGTTTGTCACCGGTGGTGAAACCAAAGAGGAAGCTTCGGGGGCCGAGTTCTACGGTTTCCACCGCGGCAGACTAGAGGTGCTTATCATTCACAAGCAGCCTATCGGCTTACTGCGCCGCTGTTGCCATGTCACAAGAGTCAAGTGTTTGTTAATTCATACGCACGACGATGTAACTAATCAATGTGGCCCCCTTTATCAGCAGTACTTACGACGCGACAATACGCTGCATTTCAATCTTCTCCTCAAGAAGCGCCGGGAGCAGATGCGCTTCCATGAGTGCATGGACTTATGTTCACAGTTCCTCTTTTGAGCTGATTGAATTGAAAGTGAATTAACCCCCCCCCCCCCCCCCTCCTGCCCAAACCGCCACGTCGCCCACATGCACGGATCAAAAGCAGAAACGCTGCGTCGCTGCTCCCCTGCGCAGTGACCGGAGGGCCCCGCAGTGCACACAACAAAACCAATAAATGCAGCCGACTTACTGAAACTTGAGGCGGACTTGCTCGTTGTCCGGGTTGCAGTAAAGTCTCTCCAGCTGTTCCTGGGAGTCGTCTGCTATGCTCTGCCACGTCTGGTTGCCGCTCCGGCGGATCTGCCAGTGGTAGGGCAGCACGGTGTGGTGGTGGGCGCAGTCGTTGCCGTACACACACTGTCCTTGGAGGAAATCCACACAAATGTCCACAGAGTCCGACTGGTGTGTGTGATACTGGAGCTGTGTGAGCAGCTCAAAAACCAGGTCCAGGGAGGCCTCTTCACTTTTGTCCTGGAATAGCACTCTTTTGTCGGGCAGCAGGAGGAGGGGAAGGGGGTCCGGGACCCTGGCGCAGTCTTTGACTGGAGGGTTTTTAGACCCAGAGGTCGGGAGGTCGTCGCTTTTGATGGCCCTCTCCTGGTGAAGAGCCTGGGGTGCGACCGTGGGAGGTACATCTCTGCCGGGGGCCGGCATTGTCACCGCGCTGCCGGCCGCCCTGAGGCCGGCTTTCGGCTGAAAGCAGCGGGCGTCGGGGGTGGGGTCGGCGGTTTTGGGCCGCTCCCCTCGTCGCTCCGTCTCCTCCAGCTCGGCGGCAGCATCGGCTATGTCCACGTCCCCGTCTCGGGCCATCAGCCCCGGCACCACGGCCACGGCGTTGCCGGCGGCGCCCGGGGGTTTGAGACACACTTGGCCGATGCGGTTCTGTTTCACCACCACCGCGGCGGCGCACAGGTTGCCCGGAGTCCTGCCCGGCGGGTTCCGGGGAACAAAGACCCCGTCGCCGGACACCAGCGCGTCCGTGCTCAGCAGGGTGGTCAGTATGGGGTCCTCCAGGGCCCGGTGGAGGCATTTGGTGTCCAATTTCCTCTGCTTCTTTTTGAAATAAGGTTTCACCAAAGGTATTTTGTCCGGAAGACTCACTATCCGCTGTTCTGGGAAATTTTCCCCTTCATCCATGTTTAAACTCATATCCAGGGAGATCCCAGTCGTTACAACCTCTGTGGGTTTCTGGAGAATGTGCAAAGTTTTATCCATGATGCCCTCCTAAAGCCCTGACAGTCCTGGGAGAAAAAAAAAGAAAGAGAAAGATGTGGTCATCGAAGATAACAGCAATAATCCTGTAATCTTAGTTTCCAAACTGAGGTCATCCAGAAAGGAGTGTGATCAATAGTGCTAATAGGCAGTTAAGGAAAAGAAGGACTGTAGGGTCACCTTTTCCTTCCTGGGAAAGGAAACCCTCGTTTCATCTCATCTTGCTGAAACGAAACCTGTTAAACATCCCTGACACACAACTACAGACGGGCCTGATCTCATAATGACCCCGCAGGAATAATTAAAACACTCCTCGACAGGAACAACACAGCGAGAGTCCCAACAACGATCAGCTCAAACAGACCATTATAAACCCATGACTGACTGTTACAGCCTCTAATGAATCTCGTTTTGGAAACGATACGGAACAATTTATATTTATATATACTGCATAATAGTGGTGGATCATTTTAGAAAATGAGTCACCGATTTAAAAATAAAATAAAAATGAGAATATATAATCGGACCGGGTGTACATTTCGCTTTTTTATTTTATTTTTTACTTCGTGCTCTCACTAACGTCATACGTGCAATTACAGCTGCGTCCCCGAGCCGCAGCGATACGATCGCCGCGGGGGACAAACCGCCTCTGCGCCTCCCGGGACGCAGTATTTTGATCACGGGAGTCCGATACGGGGCCGCTGCCGTCTACGTGCCGCTTTCACATCGCTGCGTGAGCAACTTTGCACGTAGGCTACTGTCGACACACACACACACGGACACGGACACACACACACACACACAAGGCACTGCGGCGGAGCGCCGACAAAAGAAACACGGCGAGCCGCCCGGAGCTTCGTCTCAACAAAAGCTCGTCAAACAGACGCTTCCTTCGACGGACTCCGGCTGCGGAGCTTAAACGCGTTTTTTTTTTTTTTTAAAGACAAAAACGACCGGAGTCGGGACTGCAGAGGGGGGGCCGGGGCCCGGGGTCGTAACAGTAAAAAAAAAACGGTGGTGGAGGTCGTAACAGTGAAACCCCAACTATATTTCTCTCGGCACAATGAGAAGACAAAAACCAGTACCTGCGCGATCTCTCCCCCTGGTCTCGACACTCTTTGGTGGGTAAAATCCAGTGCGTACATCGGCGGAGCTCCGTACCCGGTCCGGGGATTATTATTTTTATTTTTTTTTAGTATCCGTGCGTGGACTGGACTGTAGTCCGGTTAGGTTTCCTCGTGTTTCCCTCTGCTGAGCCCCGTCGCTCTCGTGCTGTGTCTCTAGTTCATGCCGTCCGTCCCTCCTCTCTTTGTATCCTGCTTACCGGATAGAGAAGAAAGGCGCAGGCGAGGAGCAGAGACCGACAAAGGGCGAAGCACAGCTGTGGCGAGCTCTGCCTGCCTCCCGGCTCCGCGCGCCGAAGCCCCGCCCCGTAACCTGGTCACAGGCGGGGCTTCGCTTCAGAGAGGGGACGGGAGAGGAGGAGGGGGAGGGGGGGGGGTGTCTGGTGGTAATCGGAGGGACGCTGCATGGGGGTTGCGGTGAACCCCCACGCCCCTCGCTCTGGGGTCTTCGCCGGGCCCCGGAAGTAGGGATTAAAGACAAGAAATGTCATTTTTTTATACAACTTTAAAGTCAAACGAGCAAGAAGTAAAACCCATGCATTTACTTTTTGGGTAGCAAATTGTTTTGTATAATATTGCGGGGGTTATTTTCACAACTTTTGTTAGTGTGTGGTTATACACTGTAAAAAAAAACGCAAACCGGTTCTCACTTTGAGCTCAATTAAATGGGATCTTATCAGGAATCAGGAATCGTTTATTGCCATAATATGTCAGACATACATGGAATTTGACTGGGCGGTTGGTGCATGACGGCAGACAGTACGACAATAACAACAACGTAGTACAAGAATTAGATATTAAAAAAATATAATAAATATATGCTATGGGTTAGTATGCTAAAGCTATGGGGTTAGTTAAGTTAAGAAATAAAGATAATTAAAAATAAAAATAAAGATAAAGTGCACCAGCTAACAGAAAATGACAAGTGAAAGTGACAAAGTGTGTGTGCATGTAGCGAGTGAGAGTCAGTCAGGGGGGGACCCGGGTTCTGTTGATGAGCCCGACTGCCGACGGGGAGAAACTGTTAGTGTGGCGGTGGGGTCTTAGTCCTGATGGACCTCAGCCTGTTCCAGGACGGAAGGGACACAACCTGTTTATGTCCAGGGTGAGAGGGGTCAGCAACAATCTTTCTAGCTCGCTTCAGAGTCCTGGAAGCGATCAAATCCTGAAGAGACGTCAGATTGCAGCCAATCACCCTCTCTGCAGAGCGGATGACACGCTGCAGCCTTCCCTTGTCCTTGGCTGTGGCTGCAGCGTACCACACGGTGATGGAGGAGCAGAGGATGGACGCCATGATGGCCGTGTAGAAGTGATTGGATAGATTAATAATGCAACACCGTTTGGAGGCCCACTGTCTGGTTTTGACAAGCTTCTATTTCTGGTTGCTAATTTGGACCTACTTAAATTAGTTCTGTGAGGATCCTTAAGAAGCACTACTCATCCACCAAATGGATTGTTTTGTGAACTGAAAAACCCAAATCGTCTATTTGGGGCTATGATAAATTCATAAATAAATGATTTCTTAGACATTAATAAAACAATTTGATACTGCTTATAAAGGATGCCATTTAAGAAAGATTATTTTAATCATTTAAAAATGTTTTTTGTAAATTGGTGCTCTTGGTGGTTTAACTTAAAACAAAGTCCATCTGTTTTTAAAGTCTTGAAATGCTTTTATTGTAATGACATGTTAGACCTTCGAGAAAACTCAGACGCAAACTCTGGCTCCCTGATGAAGGTTTGATGCCAAAGCGTGTCAGAGTTTGCTCTTAGGTCTAGCATTAAATTTCAATAAAGGCCGTTTAATTCTTCACAAAGAGTGAGCGCCTGGGGCTTTTCTTGTGACTTTTGTGTTTCCGTGTATCTTTTTCCTAAGACCATCTCAACCAAGTCTATTTGACTTCACAAAGCGCTCCTCCCCAAAAATCAAATATTGTATTTTGTAAAAAGAAAATCTCCTGTTAGTAAAATCTTACTCTACAAATGAACTACATGTCATGTAGTAAAAAGTAGAAAAGGCTTGTGAAGTTAAAAATATCTTAAAATGTACTGTAAATGTTTGAGTTTCAGTGGTTATATTCCTAGAAATGCCGTGTAATAATCCGCCTTAAATATGAGTCCATTTGTGCATTACGTGCTACCTCACATACTGATTATGATGATTATTACTCCTTTTATGACAGGTCTTGTAAAGAGGTGAAACTACATTGGAAACATTTTGGACCAGATCATTTCACGTGAGACTTGTTGAGACGTTATTGTAATTACACCAAAATCAGAAAGAGAATGAGTCATATTCTCATTTATTGGTGTCTCCGCTGGCTCTTTACTGGCCAACTGACTGTTGTGGACGCTTAATCGGTCACATTTCCATGTGGAGGTGAACTTTTTAATGTCAGCGCATTGAGTCAGCTCCTCTCTCCTCCCTGTTTTACCAGAAGTAGTTTTAGGAACCTGCTGTGCTGCCTTCCGGCTCAAGTTTCGTTGTGTGCAGACAAGCCTGCTCAACAGTTTCTAAAGAGAGGCTTTCTCGAAAGGGCTGGTCTCAAAGCACAAAATGCAAATCGACCCGTGGACATGATACGTCAGATTTAAAACAAATCAGGGATTCTGGTACATTATGTTACATGCTCTTTGTGGATAGTGTTATGAGTTCATGTGTTGTGACATCAGAGGAGGGGATTTAAAGGTAAGCCTGCTGTGACGGTCACAAGCTGTGCTCTATTATTCCCTTCCAACAGGATTTAGCGACAGATATGTAGAATTGTTTCTCGAAAGAACGCCTACATCCAAAAGCTCAATCAAATGTTCAACCCATTAGTGTACGGTGTGTGTCTCTGTCATGATGAGAAACAACAGTCGGATGAGACACTCAGTCTTTTATTTATTCCTATTGTTCTAGAAAGTGAAATAACAGGAAATTGAAGTCCCCCGCATTTCCCGCTAAGGATCCCTGTGGGAGCCGCTATGGAGGAAACACCACATCTAATATCTTATTGATGAAAGGATCTACCTATTAATCTCCCCTCTATTCGTGCACCCACCCCTCTTTAACACCTCTGCCCATTAACCCCCTAAACTTTAACGACAAACCTGAAAAAGGGAAAACTCGGTGTGCCACAGCTGCAAACCATTCAACCACCCACAAGCCACCAAGCAGATCTCTGTTTTTGATGTATTTATTTATCCATAGAAGAGGCCACAGGCTGCGGTTCAAGAGGTCAGAGATGAACAGAAAAGTCTGCAACCATCTACCAGGGTAACGCAGTGCTGTCAAAGCAGCTCCAACCAGGGTTAGTAATTGGGAAATTGCAGGCTTGCGGCTGAAGACAGGGGGAGAGCTGACGTACATGAGAGTAATTGCCTGGTTGCATACCGGCGGATCTCCAGCATTCCTCCCTGGCTGACATGCATAACGACGTCCTATTGTTCAAGTTTTGACTCGTCTCAGAGGACGCCCTATAAAAGAGACACTTGCCTGCCAACTTTAGCGCGGCGCAAAAGTCACTGGCTGATCTCGACGCATGAAACAACAAGTAGCGTGACGGGCCTTCCGTACATCTGGGAAGGGCCGTCGGTGAACAAAATAATGGAGAAACTGTCAATGTAGCGCTGTAGTACTGATGCTTCAATCCAAGTGGGGGAGTTTCGGTTCGCTCCCTAAAAAGGGGGTCAAAGGTCAAAACAGCCGGGAAGGTGCCGCAGGAGCAGGAACTTCACATTAGTAACAGCAAACGTATTCGACAAAACAAAAGCACATGAAAGGTCATCCGGGGTGGGTTTTTTTTTTTTAATTGGCAGATTAAGGGGCCGCGTTTCAAGCCCCACCCGCTGAATGTTATCTGTTCACATGACACAAATACTGGAGGCAGATCAGTTAACACTGGTGACGGGCCTTCAGCCTCGACACGCCTGTTTTACACAGAAAATGGGTTCACAGCGCGCAGACAAAAAAAAACATTTTATTGACGTAATTGGTGTCGGACGGGCTGTGGAACCCGTGGGTGCCATAAACAACGATGAAAGTCTTGTTGTATAATTATTGTCATTATGGCCAGTCATCTCTTCCACGTGAATTTTATTCGCCTTTGGTGTTGTGTAGGATTCACAAGAGGAATGTAACACATTTTCAGTATTTCACTTGGCAATGTCAGTACTTTAACTAAATGTGGTTGCTTATTGTTCTTAGCTGCATTCGAGAACCATTGAGAATTTTGATGCCGTATGTAAAGATTTTATTTATTGGGAGCACAATCTAAACACTGGCAGGTTTCAGTGATAAAACAGATTGCAGTGTGAGTTAACTACTGAGACTATTGACTTTTTATGACTAAAGTTCCAGATATGTGTAACTTCCAACGCCCACAGCAGGTGCTTTATTTTGTGACTCAGTGACACAGCATGTTCCATTCTTTCAGATTGAAACTGGTTCTGTGTACATCTTATACCACCTTAGAGCTGTGCCAAGGCCGTTTCTTTACAAGTGATTCTTTTGTGCTGCAGATGAAACACCATTAAAATAGATTATGAACTAACCACATGGTTACTGGGGAAAACCCATTGAATAATGATATATTAGAGGTAATTATATTATATATTATAAGAGAGAATACACCACATGGGAAATTGAAAGAGATATGCGCACGGGCTGGTGGCATTGTAACAAAAGAAGTAGACAACACAATAAAACACGGTTGCATCCAATCAAAATCCTTTAATCATTGATTCACTGTAATCCAACCGCGTTCCATCCAGACAGCCAACAAACTGCCAAAAAATCTTCAAAAGCAAACAGAGATGGGTAGCATCACTGATGAGCCACCTGTAGCCGGCATGCACCTGTAGATAAACCTAATGTACATAATCCATTCCAACTCCTGTATACGCTTTTCTGCATAATTTTCCTCAAATTATGAAGGAATAACTTGTTTTTGCAGTGCGGCTTTGATACATGAACACACCCAGACGTATTTATTGTGATCACTATTTCATGTGACTAAAATAGTTGAAACGGCTGTGTACGTTGTGTAACACCTGCGCACATGCAAACAAAACCGAAAACACCAGAAAGCAAACTGAAAACAGTCTGTTAGAAATATGTACACGAGAAGCAAAATCTTCCATATTATTTGTCAAAAGGAACAGAGGGTGAATTCTTAAATAAAGGCAATGAATGGGATGCTAGTGGTCTGTTGTAGGGAACGCTCTGTGGTGCTGGTGGTACTAACATGTTATGAGGATCTCATCAGTATAAAGTGGCAGTACAAAGTCTATTGAACCTTCCCTCATTAGTAGTAGTCTGCAGACCATTGTTTTAGGTTTTCCGACACAAACACGTGGCCTCATTATCGTCTCGTTCCGAGTTACAACCCTCGCAGACTTCCTTCTCCTTGTGATCTAACCAGATACCTTTGTCTCTGGCAACACTATATGACCTGAAATAAATAGACCTTTGGCAAGCCTGCTGGTAAAATGAGAGGAATCCTAAAACACATCTAGATGTAGCGTATGTATGTTTGCGCATGAGGGTTAGCAAATGCAGTCCACCATGTGATTTTGGGGGTTTTCGGTTAAATTTCTTTGCTTCAAAAATATTAAAAATAGTTAATTTGTGAATATGATCTTGCTGAACAAAACATGAAAGTATTAAGTTTGTTGTAGTATTAAGTATAGTAGTTTGTTGAGCATGGGGTTCATTTTTCTGCAATTAACCAAATCCAGCATTTTGTGGAGGGAAGAAGTACGATGCAAACATGGCAGTTGGTCTTCACTGCAGCATTCATAACTACATCAGGTTAAGCAAGACTTAAGCATAGTTGTGCCTTGAGCTAAATGCTAACAATAGCATGGTAACAAAAACATGACGAAGGCTGATGTTTAGCAGGTATATTTGTCCACCGTCCTAGTTTAGCATACATACAGTTCTTCATGAGCACAAAAGAAGTACAGCTGGTGCTGATGTCATTGTTTTTGCAGTAAATAAACAAAGGTTTTCAGCCGATGATGATGCTACTTTAAAAGCTAGAGCATAAACATGGCCTTAGGATTCATCCTTTGACCACCATGCTGGTTTGTAATCTAAATCCGTCTAATAGTTGCAAAGATATTTCCTCCTGCAGCAAACTGGGGGACTAATTAACAGATAGACAGATGACTGCAGTTACCATCCCAGACGCCACACTGCTGATCATTTACTGGTTCATTCCCATTTCTGTAGATTAATGTCTCAGTAGTGCATCGTACCTCTCCGTAAGACTTTCCAAGCTTCTAATCATACATTAACCTTTAGAAGGAAACCCTCTCAGTGTCAGATCACATCCGTCTGAGTAGACCCCTAAAGGTGAGAATGACCTACTAACATACAGGTTCAAAGCTTGGTATCAAAAATCTCTGCTGCTATGGCAACATAACAGGAATGCATGTGACTGTGTGTGTGTGTGTGTGTGTAAGATAGAGCAAGGGAGAGTGAGTGTAGTGGTCTGAGCGTGTGGTTAGGTGGTCTCTTTGATGATCTATTCCAAGAGTTTGGCATTAGTGTATGAGGTTCAAGGAGAGAGGGAAAAGAGGTCAAGAAGAAAGACAGATGGGGGAAAGGGAGACGCGGAGGGGCAGAGGAGAGGTTGAGGGTCAGCTAAACAAAAGGCTCTTTGGCCGTGCTTCCCCGGGTCAGGGCTTTGAGGGCAGGAAGTAGCGCAACAATATCCAGCACTTCAGGTTAGGACCTCCCACCCCCTCCAAACTCCTGCCACTCTGCCTCACACCCACTCACGCACACCCACACACACACACACACACACACACACACACAGGTCACCCAGTGTGCCTTGACAATGTATGCTGATCAAAGGCATGCTCTGGCTCTTAGAGGGGGGGCAGTGTAGGAGATTAGCCCAGGAGGGAGTGTGAGCTTGTGTGCGGTTGTTCATGTGTGCTGTGGGTCAGCAGGTCCTGTGTGCCTGCCATTCGTCAAAGAGCAGTGGGCAGTTTTTCGGGATTACACAGGCCGAAATACAAAGGGAAGGTATTGTGTCTTTAGCAGACACAGGCGGCATGTGTGATAGACGCTGTTGTTAGACGCTCTGTTAAGTGGGTCATTTGTTGGCCAGCAAATCCTAATTTTAATTGATGAGACATATTCATTTCACATTCTGGAAGGTACAGGCTCTTTGAATTGACGGGTTGAACTGAATCCCACAGTAGTCGTTTAATGGAAGGATAGACTCTTTGCTCTTTGGCTCATCGGTCACCTTACTAATATTTCTTATCAATGGATTGGCATCGTAATTATTTCTGTGACTCCAATACATTATGTCCAGTCAGGTTAGCTAGCGCTTAGTATACATGCACATGGTGACGCATTTATGTTTGCAGTTTACTTAGGCCTCATATGGAACTACTGTGTTGATATTAATACAATTCTATTCTATTCTATTAAATATTAATATCAAGTTAAAATAGCCACATGATGATGATGTGTAAATAATCCAGCACCAGCTCTATAGATATCGGCACAATATCATTATCATCAACTCTTTTGGCCAAAGTAATCATGGCAGCCTCCGTTGCGTTACATAAACAGATTGCTGCAATCATCATGTACAATTAGCATCAAGTACTGAAGCTATTTGCCAAGTCAACATGCATCTCATGTCAGATTTTGTAATACTTGTTGTTCTTTCTGTTGAGTAGGTGACATTTAAAAGTGCTTAGGTACTCCAGTTGCCTGAACATATTTCCTTCAGGTCATGGCTGTTTTGTTGTTGGCACTGGATACCTAAACAAGCGGTAAGGAGTCTGGGCAGGTTTGACGTTTACTTTGTTTGCTTCATCATCTCAGATCTGAGCCCAAGTGACACCCCAGAGAATACCGCCTCGCGCGCTCGGGTGGGCAGAGAGCGAGCGCACACCGGGGAGAGGATGGCGAGCTGGAGAATAACAAACTACGAGGGGCGACTAATGTCTGTGCCGTCAAGGAGACATTATTGCAATCACATGTGGATGTGGACCATAAAGAGAGGGTGACGAAGAGGGAAACAAAAGGCAGCCGGGGGAACATCTGGACAGATGTGTCTTCCTGACTCACGGGGAAGGCAGCGTGCTCTGCCTCTGCATGGGGGCGATAAGAGAGAGAGAGAGAGAGAGAGAGACTGAAGCTGCAGCAGAGAAGGTGAGGCCGAGCAGGTAGACATGAGCCAGCATGTCGCTTGGGGCAGAAACCGTGGCTTCAGAGAGTAGAAGCAGAGGAGGAATTTTAATGACCCAGAAACCAGCCCAGCAGGTTTGGAGTGGAGAATGCCTCAGATACCTTCCATATCCTCCTCCTCCAAATCTTCTACTTTACCCCTTGTTAAGCTCAATATAAGTGTTATTATTTGCGGGGCACTATCAGTGGCCACAGCGGCATTATCGACCTCACCTTTATAGCTTCACTCAGTCACGCCATCAAGGCCCCGTGCTTGTGTTTGTCCGGTTTCTGTGTGTTTTGAAGTGGAATCTGTGTTTCCAGTCATGTCCAACGGCTAGTTAATGATTTCTTTGAGTTTCTGTTCACATGACAGCGTGTTGCCTTTCCCTTTCCCTCATCAGCTGACGTCCCAAGCTTAACCCGAGCATGACGCGGCTGTCACATTCCGTCGGAGCGGTGTGATCAGCTATTTTCCTTTCTCCACCCCAAGCTGTTTCACCCGGTCAAGCCTCGGGAACCATCTCTCTCTCTCTCTCTAAACTTCTGATAGTCGGATAGTTTCTGGAGAAGAGGACGTTACTAATCTTTTGCAGTGACACTCCCGTGTGCATTTGATATGTGTGTGAGTGTGTCAGTGTTGGTTGTAAGGTGGGGGCTTGGGTTGTGGCTGAGGGGGGGTTTTGGTTTTCATCCTCCGTCTCCTGTTCTGGTCGGTTGCAACACATGTTATACAAGCTTGTTGTGCAAGGATTTATTAAAAGACCCATTTAAATGCAGATGGAGCTAGTTTGTTTTTAAATCAAATATTTGAATGATGTACTTTAATGTCTAATATGGCTGAGAGTTGTGTGGCTTTCTTACAGTCAGCGTGAGATGATACCCTGTTGTTATTATTAATTGCTTTTGAATTTGAAACTAACTCTGATGTTGTCCTTCAGCCCAAGGGGCAAAATACAGTTGTAATATCTTTATTAGAAATATAATATGAGGACATAAAACTAAAGCCAGTTTTTGAGTCAGTAGTCTCTTCCTGGCCTGAAGTCAGCAATCACTGCGCATGTGTAAGACACTGTAAAGCCCATTGACCTGGGAATGAACTCGACCGAGTGGTGCCATCATTGCCATGGCGACCAGTACCGCCCCTGGCGTGCAGGTTTTAACCACAGATATTTGAGGTCCCAGGAAACGGAGAGAAAAGAGGACATAAAAGATGCCTTTTTTTTAAGGAAGTGGTCAAGGCTGCTGCGCTGGCAACTCTATATGTTCGAGTCGTTGCATCCGTTAAACTGTGAAATCAGCCCCATGCTGCTCACCATGTGACTGCAACTAACCCTACAGATACATGTTAGCTTGAAACGTGTCTAATCCTGTTTAGAGGGAGGACGTTGAATGCCACTTTAACCTCATGAGCCATTTTATCTCCCCCAGACACCTTGTTTCTCTAGATGATCTTAATATTGATCAGCATGACTGTGCTATCAGTGGGTCAAGAGGTTTCTGTGTCAATCGTCTGTTCGACCTGTCCATCCCTGCATCGGCCAAAAACTCTGTTTCGGAGCGAGATTGCAATGAATCACATGAAGCATCTTTGGTCCCCAAAGGCCTTTTTCTGACTCATTGACCTCTGATCTGCTGTAAATTATCTCAAATACTACTGGCCTGATAATCACCAAATGTACTGTTATGATCTCTGGAGTAGGAACTAATAGTTTGATGTTTTACTGGCCTCTCAGGTAGCGCACCTACCGGGTCACATTTAGTGTACTCAAAGAAGGAATCATTTCTGTGCCAGGCCACGAGGTCAACGCTTTACACGAGATATATAATAGTAAAATTGACTCTTTCAATTTAAAGAATGGTCTGCTCTCATCCCCTTATAAAGAAGCCTGATATTATCTGGTGGGTATTACTCGCTGGTGCAGCTTTGAGCTTCGTTTACTTCCAAAACTGTGTTATCATCTCCTCTTCTGTCCGTCTCGTCTGTCTCTCCCACTCCCACTGATCTTTGATACCTCTTTATTCTACTTATCCTGTCATATTATGTTTCCTTGTGCTACTCCCACGCTGACCATCCATCACATCAAATGACACGTTTTCAAAGGCCTCAGACGAATTGAGAGAGAAAAAGAAAAATAACTATGTAAAAGCAAGCTGGAGGGCTGTTGGCTGGTGTCAAGATTCCAAGTATGTTGACCGAAGGAGTGGTGGAGGATGATAGGAAGAATCCACCATTTCCTGACTGGAAAAAAACCCTTTAGGCAGAATGGTCCCACATACACCCTCATGCAGAGAAACGGCAATGTTGACAGGAAAACAGCTTGTTGCCAGGACGGAGTTTTCATTTATTACTTCCCCTCCGTCTTCGCGGTACTCCAAGCACACGCACACAAGGACTGTTCTGTACCTCCTCCGTATGTGTTCCTGCTTGTATGGCAACCACGGCTTCGCGCAATAAGTCAGCAAAATGAACTACGGGCAAAGGAGGTTTACGTGAGCTAATGGTTATGTGTACGTGGCTGTTTTAATGCACGAACCCAGCGGCTTGTTTGTGTCTGAGCTGTAAGACAACTGACTCACACTGAAGGCGAACTTTATCCCTCAAACGTTCTGCAGAGGAAGCAGGTGCACGGCAGTTGCCTTTGTGTCGCTGCATGGTTTGAAATGGAGTCAATCACCTCATTTCCTGGCAAGAGGGCAGAGTGGCACGAGAGGAGAGGAGGGATCGGAATCGAATCGAAGGGGAGTAGAATAGCAGGAAGAAAAAAGCTAAGGATGAATCTACTTTTATGACTCAAAGTCCAGGAAGTGCAGGCCCCCAGGGGGGGTGGGGGGGGTATAATGGACAACAACTCGTCCTGCACCCACAGTTCATGACCTTCTGTGGATAAACACACTCCCCGCTAAAGTAGCCTTGAGCAAGACTCAAAACCCGTACCAGCTCGCTATCTAACCCTGATCTCTAACCTCCTCTTGAAAGGAAGCAAAACAAGATACAATTTCTGTCCAGGAAGCCAGCTATCATTTAATTATTAATATCACTACACTAATTTGTGTTCCTGATTGAGAAATATCAAGGCTTTAGCTCCACCTCCTGGCCTTGTGCTTTCACAAACCTACTCTGTGGGGGAGAGACAGAAGGAAAAGATTGTGGTCGAGAGAATACATTTCTGAGTGACTCGGTTCCTGTAAAGGATGAACGTACACACAGACACACACTACGTGCACTATGGAGTCCGTAGTGAAAACATGGGTATGAGCCTATTCAGCCTTCCCAGAAAATATACACAGTACTAATGTGGACCAGTTGGACGGTATCTTACACATGGAAATACCACATGTCTGCCTCTCCCTCTTAAACACAGACACACAAAATAAAGGAACGGGAACACACTTAGCGTGGCTGAAAGTTAGATAGGAAGAGCCTCAGTCCTCTCATTTTTGTCCACATATGATATTTGAGCTGAAAAAAAGAGCATGTGTCATGCTAATGGGGGTTAAGTGCAGGCCTTTCATACCTCATGCTTGTGATTTCCTGTAGTCTTCTTGTCATCACGAGGCGGCCGGCTTCCGGTAAAAGACACCACAAGTTCACTGCACCTGGCTAACAAACAGCACTTACTGCACATAGCTTGTTGTTTTCCTGATTTGAATAAACACCATAACACACACGTTAGCTGTCAATTCCTTTTTCCATTCACAAAGCTAAGCTTACTGCACGCCGGCTTCAGATTCAGCTTTGACGGACAGGTCTAATTTCCATCTAATAACCATGATTGAAAGCAGAGAAATCGAGAGAGCGGCGGATAGATAAAGTCAGTGAAACAGTCAGACAGATAAAATGGAGTAAATGTGAGAGAGGGAAACTGAAGTTACGGACAGGAGGACGGGGGAGGACGGGGGGGGGGTTAACGCTGAGGGAGGGAGGAGGTGGTAATATGGAAAATGTGCTGCTTGCTACCGGCTTTCTGCAGCGGATAAGTCTTGTCGTATGATTCACTGGAGGACCACGGACACATCTGGATCACAGCTGGTGGTGCATGCAGCGTGTGTGTGTGTGTGTGTGTGCGTGTCCACGTGTCTGTGCTGCCTACGTGTGGCATACCAAGCCAGCAAGTGCCAGAACCTGTGTTCTTGAGAACAAAATGAGTCGTCGCACCTGAATAAGTCGACTGCAGTAAAAAATACACGCTTTTGCACGACATCACATCATCAAGAACCAGCATCCTCTCACCGCCCAGCGCAGCTAGTCACTCGCTAAATTTAGGGCAATGTCGCAGAACTTCAGGGGCATGCCAGGAATCCCTCTGATGTTCATTTGAACTTAACAAGAAATAGTAAAAAACTGATTACTCACTCTTGCTCTCTTTATTGCATTGTTTTTTTCACACACTCGCTCACTTTGCTGTTAAAATAAAAAAGTCATTGCTATTCATGGCACACCACTTATTTTTCTCATTAATTCACTGGCCCAGACAGCAAAGTCTCAACTCAAAATAAACATATTGGGTTTTTGGGTTGATGACACTTATTTTGAGTATACCTTTTAAAAATAAAAGGAGGATCTCATCTCTTGCTGTCTTTGCTTCTTAAATTAACATTTGTTTCTTAACTTGGTGGAATTTTTCATATGTCCATAGGACTCTGTTTAACACAAATCCATTGAAGGCAATTTCTAATCTTTACGGCAAAATCTATTACATTGTGTGAAAAGACTGTATGTCTCATGAAGACGGTTTGCAGCTTTGCTCTTCTTTGCAGTGTTCTAGATTCATAAATAGGCAAACATTCCTCTATTTTTCATTCAAAAATGTTGGCCTTATTTGTCTTTAACAGTTTCACTTCATTTCAAGGAAAGCGACCTCGCCAAACTCATGGCTACATGATGAATTTGGCTGTTAGAATGTGGAATGTAGACCTCCATTAATGCAATAGTTCAAGTCAAATGCTCAACTTCACTTTAGTGTTGGATGAATGTTAGTATAACCCGTGACCCTGCAAAATAATATATTATAAAATGCTCACTAAATTACATTTCACTACTAGACGAATATACCAAATAATCTCTTCCTCACTTTCTTGCTCTTCTCTTTTGGTTTTGGCGGGTAAGAAGGAAAAAGTTAATACATAAACACCAGCAAGGAGGTCTTTTGGTGTTCACGCTTTCAGTCACACACATTCTGTAGCATGTCGTGCATTATTGCTCACCACACCTATCCACACACACACACACACACTCAGAGACAGACTGTAGCACGCCATTGTTTTCCTAATAATGCTTCCCAGGGCATGTCAGGCAGACTGCTATTCTGGTGTCAGACCCGTCTATCCTTCACGCCAGCGGCTTCATGACCTACTGTATAGCGTGCCTCTGTCTGCTTGCATGCATGCATGCATGTGTGTGTGTGTGTGTGTCTGGAGGCTCCCGAACTGCCAGCTGCACTCGCATGCCGAGGGAGAGCCCCGCCTCACAGGAAAGAGACGGCAGAGAGAAGACCTCCTCCCACGCTAACGCTTCTATGTTAACACGAGCTGTGCACGCATGTCTCTTTATGTGTGGAAGAGAGAATAAGAGAGTGAATGTGTGTGTGAGAGACTGCGGGGGAGAGAGAGGGCCCGACGGGATTCAGTACAGCAGGGGGGGAGGGCAGAGGTGACTCGGAGGGCTTTCACATTTCATTAGGACAGCAGTTCACGCATGTAAACACACACACACACGCACACACACACACACACACACACTGGCACTCACACATGTCCTGCTCACCTCGTCCACTCCTTATTTAACGTCACGTTCACTATCACGTTCATTCCTCTCTCCCCCCTACATGTGAGCACGCAGGGCAATCTCCTCATAAGACCTTGGCCCGTACCTCAGCCACTGGCACACACACACACACACACACACATTTACACTCTCTCATGCGAGCATGCCAACCCCTCACAGGGAATATGACATTATCTCACACACGCACCTTGAACGTATGATCAAAGTGACACCAGGAAACAAAGTACTTGCATGTTCCATACATGCACACACGCAGGGCATCATGCAGATCAGTGGCCTCCTCACTCGTTACTTTTTGGATGTCATTTGGAGGGAATGTCTTCGACCTGACTGATTGGACAGACAGATCCAGGAACGTGTTAAAGGCTACTGCAGAGCAAATAATATTATGTGAATCACACTTCCTTCTTCCTTAAAAAAGAGTACACTTGAAATGGGGTTAATGATCTTTTTGGAACAAAAGAATAGGCCACGTGAAATAGATTAAATTCAGCAACATAATCTGTTAAGTCTATGTGACTCATAGCACTTTAAAATGATGTAATTTACTGATGTTTTTTCTTCAGATTGATTTTGTCATAAAAGTCCACAAGATATGATTCTTCAATTAAATGCTTCAACTGTAAAATAATCTAAAATGTCCTTCTCCTGTTCATAATACCTTTGAAGTTTTTAGGCTTTGAAATATTGGATTTTAAAACAGGAACTAGGTCAAACCATTGTTCTCTGAATCCTATAATGTTTAAGCTAAAGTTAGGGCATAAAGAGTGAACCCGCTGTGGTCCAGCAATTAATAGCAGAAAATAAACATACATGGGTAAAATAATAAAGGACCCATGTTTTCTCAGTGATACACAGTGATTACTCACATCACACTGCATGTGTTTTCTAGTCTCATGCAGCTGGCAGGTGTGATACATTTTGTTTTACTATTTTTTACCACACATTATGGTTGAAGTTTTATTAGGTGAAACAAATATTGTCATTGAGGTTCAGAAAACCAACCATTGACAGCCAAGGCCTCTCATGACACACGTCACTCCTCGTTTCCTGCAGTGTGTAGGTCTCACCGCCAAACACTGAGGGTGACAGTTGATGAATTGTCCTAATAAAAAATGAGGCCTGAGGTAGAAAGGATACATAAAACGGAGGGGGGGGGGGGGGGGGGGGGGTTAACAAACAATGAACAAATTTGGAAAAATCTATCAGCTATTTAAAAAAAAACCGCTGCTATCTTTAGTTTAGCCAGACAGTCTCCCTTCAGCTTTGATCCCGGGGGTTTAATGTGGAGTAGGTCAGACATGCAGTATATCCAAGAAGAATTCCTTCTGTTATCTCACACATGTCCTCCACCCACAGCGTCTGATCCCTCATGCTCCCCATATGGGGAGTTGCTCACATCCAAAGACGCAAACAAACACACCGGGGATGTTCACAGAGGCATGTGTTAGTGTATACACATGTGCGGGATGTATGAAGTCGCACAGCTGTGCCGCAGCCACTTAGTAAACATTTAATTCTCCGGGATGCTTAATCTTTGGAGGTGTAACGGGGCCCATTCAACGCCTGCTCCCGGTTGTTGGCGGAGCAGCGTCGGACTGGGACCTTTCTGTCACAATTTAATCAAAAATAGTTATACTGCGGCATTCAAAGATTGCAAAATGGACGATGTAATCCGCAAACACCAGGGATGCCACTGTGTTGTTATTAAACTGGACACCTTCCAGGACTCTCTGGCATCTTGATATGTCATCCACGGACATCACAAAAAGAGCACATCTGACTCCCAGCTCAACAAAAGCTTGACTTGCTGCCATGAATGAAGCTCTCACACGAGGTGCACAGAGGCTGAACTCCTGGCTCGGCTCACGCCGCACATACTTTCCTCGGGAACTCTTTGTCTTTTTTTACAAATCAACAAAACCCGCGGACACAATTAGCTAAGCTCTCGTTATCTGTGTATCACCTGTGAGCAGCTGGTCATTGCTTACATGGCCGGGCTGGAATCTGCATTGTTCTGCATTGAGGGTCACGAGCGACGCGTAGCCACCGGGCTTACTTTAAGTACTCGGGTTTACCAGAACACAGAGCAGACTCGGGTCGCAGCTGCGTCAGGCAGACGCTCAACACATTTCTGGCCATGGCTCCTTCGGAGCTGCTTCCACGACGGCGGATCAAATGCCAAACGTTCTCACCAACGTCCTCAAGCACGCCCCGAGAACATTATTTCAAAGTTAACGTCTTTTGGATCTTACATGTGTTTGTTTACCTCAGACAGGACTCTAGTGTCTTCTGGATGTGTAAATACCTCTTTTGCGACCACACTTTTTGTTTTGTAGCTTGTGACCAAATAAGCAATTACACAGCGAAAATAAGACAGCTCTCAGTTTTGATGGGTTTGCACTTTTCTGTGTTTACGGCCAAGTCAGACATCTTTGTATTGACTACAACGATCCAACTGATGACAACTTTAAGTCCGAATGAAGACAGAATTAGCAGAGTGTCATCCTTCCTTAGTTCAAATGTTTGATCCTATAACTCCTATAAACCTCTTCAAAGCAAGAATGTGTGTGAATGTATGTGTGTGAATGAATGTGTGTGAATGAATGTGTGCGGGTGTATTTTTGCGACAGAGAGGGGGGGGGGGGCGGACTCCTGCTACTCTGTTTGTGCAATGCCCAACACTTCCAGCATCTTTGTTTACAGCTCTGCTCTTTTCACACAGAACGGATGATTACATTAAACACATTGCTTTTGGCAGGCACAGACACACACACACACACATTTCCATGATGGCACACACACTGTGCTCCAAAGCCCACCGTGGTGACCTTTCACATGCAGATGCAACAGCAGCTTCGCTACCCTGTCAAAATATCAACATCTTCCAGCCTTCCAGTGCCTGCATATTGACTAAACACACACACACACACACACACTCACGCACAATGACCTGTGCACCGCGTTCTCATCATTGGATCCAACCTAATTCATTCAACAGCTTTGACATCCGACAGCCCTCCAGTGAACTCTGCGTGCATCCACACATGTACACAGAGCTGTAGAATCTTATCTATTTGTTTTCCTTTGAACACACGGAGGAAGTGTGGGGTTTGATGCTGTGAAGGAATGAGCCCCGGCAGCATTTGTTTTGGGACCGAGCTCTGCCCAGAGGGTCACCATAACTCTGCCCGGGGGAAGCCGAGCCTGTGTCATCGTAGATAGTTAAGAATCTGAACGCCCGGGTCCAGCTGACCTGATAAGTGTTGTTTATCTACACCGCCACACCTCCAGCGTAACTCAAACACTGCCGTAGTCATCATCATTCGGGAAACAGATTGAAGTTCTTGTTGTTTTATCGATAAGAATTTTCCAGAAATGAGCTTCGAGGGTCTTCAAAAGTCTGGTCACAAAAGAAAAAGTAATGCAGATAAGAAGTATATTTTAAAACGTCACATTCAAAAGAGAAAATCAAGCAAATAAAAAAAGAGGTGTATCATTTGTCTATTATATCAACCTCGCAATATATCGTTTCCACATGTTTCAACGCTATTGATGAAATAAGAAGGTGGAAATAGATCAAAGGTTTAAATTTGCCGACTGTCTCTCGCGCGTACACACCGTCGCATGGTCGCACACAGGCTAGCATGCAAGCGCACAACCCCCCCGAGGGTGAGGAAACTATTGATGGTGAAAGTGGGCAGAAAGTGTAAACACATGTCTGGCATCCTTTGAAAAGACCAAATATTTCACTCCTTTTCTTCCCTTCAACTCTCTGAGGGATCGCCACCCATCACCTTTATCCTTCCATCCCCCCAGCTCCACCACATCACGTTCTGCTCCGCGCCTGTTAGCCGAAGGGGGATCATAAATCACGGGACACGAAGACGGCAGGGCTGGAGAAGCACACGCAACCGTTTGATGCAAATGTATGTGGAAAGGGCGGGGGTGGAGGTGCTGGGTTCATATTAGCGTTGGAGGAACACAATCCCTCCCTTGACGAATTCAAGATACGACACAAGAGATGTCACCAGACCCTGAAACTGTTGCGCGGCGCCTCCGGCGCCGTCACGTAGGTGCTTCTGCCTGTCTGGCCTCCTCTCCTCTAATCCGTTCATTTTACTGCCTCTCCATTCACCTGTCACCATGACTCAGGGATATATTTCACGGCTCTGTCCCCTTGCACATTTCCTCCATCTTTCCCATTTGTATAAGATTTGGATGTATTCACCATGATCTTATCCATTAGTTTGTAGACAGCGGTTTGGAAGTCTGAAGTTGCAAGCTTTCAAGGCAGCATGTTTTTTGTCGTCGCCATCTTGGATTTTTGTAACCAGAACTGCACCTAATCACGGAATTAGGAATTAGGGAACCAAAAAGTTACAATACACTTTTTATGAACTGCAGGTTCACAGTTAAAGTGTTAAAGTTGTGATTAGGTTGTATAAATGAAATTATATCCAGATTGGTACACAACCATGAGTAGATCCAGAACATAATTTTCCATTATTATCCTCCAAGGAAAGGGGAAAAGCATGAGATAGATCTTCAGTTTTGGAAATACTGCTTAAAACCTGTGCAATACCAAAAAAATCATTTTTCTCACCGTTTAAATTAACTCTGAGATTTGTTGGTTTTAAGCCGTTGAATTTGCAATTTAACGCTAACTGTAGACTTATTGTTTAAAGTAAAGCATTATATTAATCTATTGTAAGCTTGGTTTGTGCATGACTTTATGTTTCAGCTTCATGTATTTTGTTTTCTGTTTATTGTTAACACTTACACAAGACAATACACTACAAACACAATTTTAAAAATGTGCATATTTTACATTTTAAAAATACACTGCAGAAGTAACTATGTATACATAATAGAGCTTTATGTTGTGGATTGCCTCATATAAAAGAAAGAAAACCAACGTTTTTTTAGGAAAAGGAGAAAATATAATAAAATGTCTCTCTGAGCCTTCCAACTCAGGACTCATACCACATGTCAGTGATAAAAGATGAATAAATGGTGTTCCTCTTTGGACCATCAGAGGCCAGGATGTTGTGAGACCACAGGACTGCTCAGTCATACTTTTTGTTTTTGCAATGACGGGGGACTTTCATAACATCCAACACTGTGGAAAATGACTTAATTCAGTAACCACTTTTGCCTAAGTCAACTTTTCGAACGTTGTCATGCTCACTTCATCAGATTCTTGCCTGAGAGTTTGTGAAACTTTAGCTCAGAAACATTCTGATGAATGATACGTGCTAAGAAAGCCGATGGCTCAATAGTGCTATCTCTAGACACCACACACACACACACATACGCACACAATGTTGTGTTCATGGAGACGTTAGAGATGTAGACCTACAATAGATTAGCTTTGAGCTTTGTGAGATAAGATAACTCACAAATAATTTGTCACTATGATAAGTGATCTGTACCTAAGGGTACAATCGTGTGAGATTAAACATAGCAGCACCAGGGACAACGTCCTGCAGCCCTCCACTATGTGCCAGCGTGTGTGTTTGTGTGTTGGAATGCAATGCAGACAGGCTGGTTTGCGTGATGTCCATGTCTTTAAATGGGGATAGAGCTTTGGGATTAAACGTGCACTTCAGGGGTGCGGGAAGGAGACAAGGAGGAGAGAGGGGGGAGGAGGTGATGCCGAAAGGCCTGCCAACACGATGCCAGGAAAGGCTGATGATCTCTCTCTCTCTCTCTCTCTCTCTGGTGCCAGCTTACTTTGTCTTTTGTGGTACCAGAGACATAACCACAGGGGTAAACAGACATACTGACCATCAACAGCCAACAAGAAATGGGAGGGTTGAAACACACACACGCACATATAAACCCATGCACTCAGTGTCACGCACAGAGAGAAAGAGAAAGAGAGCAGCACAGCAGGCGGTCAAGCACTGCAGCGGCAGCAGAGGGCAAAAATATGCGTCTGCTTTTTTTCCGTGGTCCTGAAATGTCTCCGGCGGCGGGCACGTGATAGGCTTTGAGGACGAGATAAGGAAGAGAGGGGGCCCAGGCTCCCCTAATGGGTCATGGAGGATCTGCATGGTCAGAGTGCAGAGTGTGGCATGTTTGTCTGAGGATGTGTGGAGGAGGAGCTTTAAATAGCAGCTTGGATATCTGTGTGCACTTAAAAGCAGACGTTTCACAGCAGGCATGTGGGCCTGTTGGGTGGAGACAAGTCTCATTACTGTTTATGGAGATTTCATTTTATTGTTTTATTTTTAGAGATAGTCACTTGTCCCTTTAGGCGACAACAATTCTCTCCAATCATCCTAAACTTTTGGCTTATTTTCCGTAACTCAAATGTCTTCCTCCTGAATGACATCCACCTTTCTACACTGTGACGACGCTTTTCACAAAATGCTAAAAAAAACCTTCGGCACTATAAATCCAATGGGGCCATGGCCATTTTCTTCATAATTGTTTATAATTTTTTTGATGTACAACCTGCTGATTTCATTGTGCACTCGCTGCTGAAGGGAGCGGACCTACAGGTACACGTGTAGATGTTGACCTCTAGTGGGTGAAATGTGAATCCTGCAAGCACATGAACCTCTGCTGCAGTAGTTTGTGTCAAACGTCTACTCGTCAAACCAACACAAAATAGGATTTTTCATATGGCTGTACAGCCATATGAAAAACAGATATATTGCAGATATATTGCAATTAGGGCCTAAGCATTCAAGGGAGTTGTATTTAGACTTTCCCGTCGCTCATACAAAGATGAATCTGCAGAACAAGGACCACAAAGCCGAACAAAACAAAAAAAGGAAATTCGCTGTTTTATTTTAGTGGACTGACTGTTCAGCGATGGAGCGTCACAGGTGCCGTGTCCTTGCCTTCCTGTGGAGGGCGCCATAACGGATGACCGTAACGAAGAAGAAGACGAAGAAGACGAAGGAAGGCCGCGTATTTCCGGGTTTGTGCTGACGCGTCCCTCTTCTTCTCATACTCCGACGTGTCAGTCTTCTTGTGTCCCGAGCTGAGCACCCTGAGACCGGTCAATACGCACACATGGCTCCCAAAGGCAGCAACAAGCAGCAGTCAGAGGAAGATCTTCTCCTCCAGGACTTCAGCAGAAACCTTTCAGCGAAGTCCACCGCTCTCTTTTACGGGAATGCACTCATCGTCTCTGCCATCCCCATCTGTGAGTACTGGAGGGGCTAGCCGATGCTAACTAGCATAGCTAACACTCCCCCACCGCAGGATTTATTTAGTGGAAAAAAATGATTTAATGCTCGTCAAGCGCTCTTTGAATTAACTATTTTAGTCAAACGCGTTCAAGGCAGGAAAGCATAATAATACGAGAAAACCAATAAGAACGACTGGTAAAAGGTAACGTTAGCTTACTGTGAGGGCTAACCGTGTCAGTGTGGTTAGAATTATGATCAGATGACATCTAGCATAACATTATAATTACAAAGACTACTAACTTAAGTCTTTGTAATTATGATTTGTTTAAAAAACGGCGATAAAAAACATCTAGGAGATCGCTATCTCCAATGTATTAGAGAACTGCTATAATATAACGTGTTCTATCAGCCTACTGCATATTTCAAATGTTGATTGACTCCATTTTTTCTAGGGCTGTTTTGGAGGATTTGGCACATGGACCTTGTGCAGTCCGCGGTCTTGTACGCTGTGATGACTCTGGTCAGCACCTACCTGGTGGCCTTCGCCTACAAGAACGTCAAGTTTGTTCTCAAACACAAGTAAGAAACATGAAGCCACACGTCTGTTTCTCTTTCCTGCAAGTGGTGATTGCTTTCATCCGGGATTCACTTGTGCTTCGGTCACATTGTCTTCTCCCCTCGGCCTCCCAGAGTGGCCCAAAAACGCGAGGACGCCGTTTCCAAGGAGGTGACGAGGAAGTTGTCCGAGGCGGACAACCGCAAGATGTCCCGCAAGGAGAAAGACGAGAGGTGAGAAGCCGTTGATTCAGTGCGAATCTGCGGCGCATCTCGCACACACACGGTTTCTGTTCTGTGTTTTTACAAGATCGCGAAAGTAACTTCTCTGTCCGTCTAGGATCCTGTGGAAGAAGAATGAGGTCGCCGACTACGAGGCCACCACCTTCTCCATCTTCTACAACAACACTCTCTTCCTGGTGCTCGTCATCGTTGCCTCCTTCTTCTTGCTCAGAAACTTCAACCCGTCTGTGTATCCTTTTCAATGTCAATGCAGAGCCATCAGCTTATTGGCGATAGGGAGCTATAAACATCTTTCTTGAGCTGGTTATGAGGACAGTAAAGCTTTCTGTTGTCATTCACTTCACGCAGTGGTTGCACATTTCCCAACTAATTCCTTTCACGTCTGATTGTAATGAGTTGTCATTTAGCGCTCTGAGGTTTTTGCCTTAACCATTTTTCCCCCAGCAACTACATTCTGTCCATCAGCGCCTCCTCAGGACTGATCGCTCTGCTGTCCACAGGCTCCAAGTAAAAGCGGAAGAAAAGCTGGAGGGGTGGGATTGGCGAAGAGGAGAGGAAGTGGGTTTAAGATGGGTATACACTATTGTTTTTCACTTGAGTTAAGAATGGGGTTTAAAGAACTGAAATATCACATTTCAATTTCATGAAATTCATGATCAAATGTTTTCGGGGGGAGGGGGGCTGTTTCTCCACGTCAGTCTTCTGTTTTTTGTAACAAATAAAGCAACCAGGTGTACTTTCCCTCAGTGTTTGTGTGCTATGCAATAATCTTGAAAGCCCTTGAGGAAGACGATTTGGACATTCAATGTTTCATAACCTGCTTAAAAAGTATTGTTAAACAAAAGTGAGCCACAGATGTTTCCGTTGGTAATGCATTTAATTTATAATCACTTTTATTATAGACTATATACAGAAAAAAAAGAAAATGATACACATGAATTAACACCCAAACTCAATGTCAAGTTTTATCCACAAAAGGTAATATGCTGTTGAAAAATGTGATATGCAGAACAGATTCTTTTCCATTTTATTGGGGAATTGGTTGTCTCCAAACCAGAGAAGTAAATCTTTGGTGAAAGATTGTGCCACATTGCAGGACTTGTCATGTGAGTCGCAGCTCAGAGTTCAGCCACAGCTTGAATGTTTTTTGCTTTGTGCCATTTTGACCACGAGACCTGCGCAAGCACGTCTGAAAAAAGTCAGTTTCCCTACATCAATTTATATTACATTTCATTAACCCCCAAATGACTGTTGAATTGCTTGTTTCCCTCTGAGCCAGTAAAGACCGGACAAGGATTGACTCTTCTAGAAGCCTTTAAGGTTTATTTTAAAGGTACACTAAGCAGCAGCAACAGAGAATGAAGAGAGGGAACTAAGTGGTTAAAACTTTCCAGTTGTTTCAAAGCGGCTGCGTTCTACACACAGCTGCCGCCTCGGGGGGCGCTCTTTGTCGTTTTTGCGGTTGTGTCTGAATACACGTCGATGTAAGAGGCCAGTTGGTCGCCATCTGCTGCCGCTTTGTTTCATGGAGCCTCAGCAGGACAAAGCCGCCGCATTCAAAGACCTGTGAACTAGAAAGAGCTGCACCTGCTTACGAGCTGGCTGCAAACACACAGAAACCTCCTACCACCTGAGTGTAGATTAGGCAATCTGATAATACAGGAGTCTATGCTCTATTCTCACTTTGTTTGGGCAGCCGGAAGGCGTTTTAACAACTTGTAATGGAAGACATCCCTGATTTTGTCTTGCTGGGACTCCACACACACACACCGGCAGGCCGCGAGGTCCAACATGGTCACTGATTCAAACGCATTCAAGGCAGCTTGTTGACTTGTAACCAAACTAAACAGACACACGAGTGCACACAATACGTTTACTAATTACTATTTTACATTATCAACCAGAGAGTCAGGTCCATTAAAAATGCTTTTCTGGATTTTTGCTGTTTTTAAATTGCTGGTCGTTGGGTTTACGACGATGAGGTCGGCTCATCCTTCTTTTTGTGTACCAATGCAAACAATACAATGCAAATATTCAAAAGAAAGTGTGTTCATTAACCAGGGCCACGCTTCTTACAGTATACCAACGGGCCAAACACCTGCTCACTGCTACAACGCCATGAAGGCGACATGAGCTGTGAGAGCTGAGCCACCGAGTCAGACAGCATTCAACAGAATTTTACTTTCTTCTTAAAATAATGTAATTAATACAGAATTTTCCAAATCTAACTTTGTGATGCAAAAACAAAGAAGTTAGTCCTAAAAACCTCTGAAATATCTTTCGGGACCCAGAAATATGTTCTGTGACGATGTGACTTAAACAATGCATCCTGTGCACTGAGGAGCAGCAATGTAACTATTTACATCATATCTATGTCGTTATGTAGCCATACAGTACTGTAAAGTCCTCATATGCATGAGAGGATTCTTCCTGGTTTTGCTTATGTTACAAAGTATTCCATTGGATTTTATGTACATGAAACATCCCCACAGATCTCCAAAAAATATCTAAAAATGTCAAAATAAATTTCTATATGTTAACTACTCTAGAATAAATACTTTTATCTTTGCCACATTCAAAAAACGTCTCTTTATGCCGTTATCAAGCAATTCTAGAAGTTATTATGATCATGACCAGCCAGAAGGTCGGTCATTCTTTCATAAGATGGGTTTGCTAGAACTCCTTCTCTGCTACGTTTCTGAGGCATTTTGGGATCAGTTCACAGGCAACAAAGGGAGTCAAATGTCTCCATCGTGAATGCAAACGGAGAGGAACCATGTCCACTTCATATCTTCTTCTCTACGAACTACTGGAGCTGAGCCGCAGTTCCCAAAGGACACCACAGGGGGGCAACATGCTTCCCTCTCTCCACTAACAGGGGCCCACTGATGCTCCATGATCCTTCACCGGCGCAAAGCTCCTTTCTATCTCATCATGTGCTTTGTAGAAAAGTAACGAGGGCCACACATCAGCAGGAGGAACATGCATCAGTTGGACAACATACTCAGGATTTGCAGCATTTCTACTGTTTACTATTGCTGTGCTATGCTAAATATTAGTACATTTGATAAGTAGTTTGAAGGTAATTCAAGCTAACAGGGGACTGGTTTGCTGAGGCCCTCATTCACAAAGATCTTTTAAAGAGGTACGATGACTGTCATCGTTCTCCTCACATTTCATGAAATGTTGATGTTGATTCTGACGCTGGACTACTGGTCCATTGAAGGAAAACACTGGCTGATTTGGCTGGTGTTGCAACAAAAGCATCTTCATCTCCCAAGCCACCTCTAATGTGTGTTAACGCCTTCTGTTTTGTTGGTAAAGTATTTCTCGTGAATAAAAGCTTTGACTCAACAACTACCATGAAGGTGCCCTTGAGCAAGACACTCACTTGAAATAGTACATCCTCATGATACTGTCCTTCTCAAACCCCAAAACGTGAATGTGTAAAATGTGTGTGTGTGTGTGTTTAGAAGCTGTTGTTGTATGCCTTTGCCTCCTCATTGGTAAATGTCTTAATGAGACCTGTGGAGGGGGTTGAACTGAAATGTGGTGCTCTAGATGGGTTTGGGTAAGATTAAGCTCTGCATAGATATATTTAAATGCAACGGCCTTGAAAGATAACGCCTTAGTTGCGGGGGGGGGGGGGGTTTCTCTCTCACTTTGATGAACTTTTTTTCAAAGCGTTTTGAGGCTGCAAAAAGCTGAGTTTGTTAAGCGTCTCTCGGCTGGACCTGAGATGAACCCGATCTGAGCAGGACAACGCCGGACTCAGCGAGACTGTCTGTTCCAGGCTGAAGGGGGGAGGGGGGGGGGGTTGCGTAGCCGAGTGGGGCCCAAGGAGAGAACCGCGGACTTAAAACATCGAAGGGTAGGTCCGAGGAAACGCTATGCTTCAGTAGGTCGCCGAGCAGGAAGGCCAACGGCCTTAAGAGCGGTAGTCCTTCTTACTGTACGGTCTGTTGCCCAAGATGTGGTCGACTTCAGACACCACCTGTGACGTCATCTTAGGAAGGACCTGGGCAAAAAGGGAGGAGGATCAATTGAACTGATGGGAAGTGGGCAGTAGACCCAAACCACAGTGTGCTTGTGCATGCTCCCACCTGTATGGCCCCGAGGTTCTCAGTGAGCTGCTCAGGGTTGGATGTTCCCAGAAGAACTGAGCTCACTCCTTCATTCCTAAGACACCACGCTGGAGAAAAAAACAGAGGTTGATGTTCCCACAGAGCCCACTTGGGGGCGCCCTGCTGATTATTAATGTCTTTCAAAAGAACAGAAATAAAACTGAGCTTTTAGTCTTGCCATTTATTGGCAGCAATGTATCTCTTTGTCGGATCCCATTTATTACCAATTGCAAACCTTAAATGTCCGCCAGCCTTTTTTCTAAAGTGCATCACAGAGTTTAAAACGTTTGATTACATTTACTTCTACCTTCCAGGCAGATGCAACATTTTTACGGGGTGCACATCAATGCAGCTGAAAACACAATCGACATTGCAGTTTGTTTGAGTTAGGAAGCCCCCCGAGGCACAAACAAGTAACCAAACACACGCTTCCATTAAAAAAGGGTTGAGTCTGGTCTCACGCTAAAAAAGGTTCCTTTCTGAAAGCCCTGCTCCCGGCTGCTTCCACACTGCTTGCTGTTCAAACAGGACGTCTTACCCACGGCCAGCTGAGGCAGCGTGCAGCCCAGCTTCTCTGCGATGTGGTTGAGCTCTTTCAGCTTGGCTTGTTGCTTCCTTCCATCCTCGCTCACTATTTTCTCCTTCAGCCATTGATATGACTGGCGGGGGGGGGGGATGAGTGACAGAGTGAGGAAGGGAAGGGTAAGTTATGTGAGAGATAGACACATGAAACGGAGGCAGATCAAATAGGGCGAGTAAAAAAGGAAGAAGTAAAGTAGCGGATGAAAGAGAAGGTTGAGGCTTTGAGCAGTCAGTAACTCGGAGAACTCGGTATCAAAGGGTCGACTGCACAAACAGTGCCACAAACATGAGCGTGTTCATTCATGTGTTTCCATAAATGACACCATATATTCATCTGAAACCAGGGCCACAGGGACACAGTTTCGGGCGGATACGTGAAAGTTGGGTCTGATTGCTTTTAACTTTGTTAACGGTATTAATTAAACAAAAGAGATGTAGCATGTTAATTAGTGAGTCTACGTGGTGCTTGTTGGTGTATTTCTGTTTTACCTTTGGGAAGACTGTTAGTCTTTATGCTAAGCTAAGCTAACACACTGCTGGCAGCACACGACTTACTGCATATACTGTATATTGACCAAGTTAAGTTTGCGTACCTTCATGGAAGCCCTAGAAGATTCAGGAATGCCATTTTCATATTTTCCTGAGATGATACCGCATGCCAACGGTGACCACGTCATCGCTCCAACTCCTGTCACCATGGAGACCATAAGGAGTGAAACAGGTGGAGTTTTAGTTGGGTGTGTTGAAAGGGAAGACGTGTGTGAAACAAAACGTGAGAACATGTGAAAAGGAATGAGAAGATAAGAAATAATTAAAACTCAGGGAGGAACGAGCAGCGGATACGTATAGAGAATAATATCCATCAGTGGAATTACTTCATTAATTCAACTCATCTATGAAACAAAAGTAGAAGAAGGTTGCGGCCGACAGGAGCTTTGAGCTCACTTGAGATCACAATAGTACACAACCAAAATAATACTTGCCTATCTTGTGGTAAAGTTCAGGTAATTGCACTTCTACTTTCTCCCTCTGGAAGAGATGATACTCTGCCTGCTCGCACACAGGGGGGATCAGATTAAACTGTCTGGCAACTGAATAGGCCTCCTAGAGATAAAATAAGGAGAGCAAAGAGAAAAAGAGGCGAGAATTAATGAATGGTTATCATGACTCACTGCAGCAGGCTCCTCTAATGTAATCTGCAAGAAAACAATTGTTTTTTGGGAGGGGGAGGGAATAAAAGAGATAATTGTAGAAGACATCAAAGGTTTGGTAGCCACAGACAGCGATGGGAGGCTGTTCATCAGATTGTGGGAGCGTGGTACAAATTCAAATGAAGGGCTCGCATTAGGTCACCCAATCAATATTCCATAACACGACCCTCCGAGGCATTCAAAGTTCCCTCCATACCTTCTTATCTCAATTTACATGTGTCCTTGAAGAACACTTGCCACAGACACACACACACACACACACGTAAGGCCTGCTGCTGCTTCTTTAAACACTCCCCACTCTTGTCCCCTCTCTTGGTATCCTGCATGTCACGACGAGGGGGCAGTAAAAGAGGGAGGAAGCTATTTAGCGGCGGTGCCATCACTCAACCTACAAATGACACGTTGCCCGTCGGTGCAGCGACCCCAGGACCTTCCCCTGGAGTTTAAACCCGCCACGGCACGCACGGGAGGAGATGTGTTCACCCCCAGCCCTTGATTATCGATGCTATAAACGACACAGCTTTCCTGTGGGCTTGTGTTCTACAAAGCTGTCTGCTCTTCCCCCCCCCCGTGATCACAGAGAGACGGAGTGTCGACACACTGAGGGGAAGCAGAGAGACACACAGGAGAGGAGACAACCGGTGTCGGCTCCTTTTAGACGTGCTTATTTCATAAATCTTTGTTTTGGGCTTAAGGCTCACCCGGTGCTTTGTGAATTACTGCTTCTGACAGGAAGAGCGACCAAAGATGCAAAAGCAACGTGTCCAGAGTGGTACAAGATAATGAGCCGCTATGAAGGGTTTATGATGATAACCAGTGTTAGGACTTCATCCTAAGAATCACTGAATCAACATAAAAAGGGTAAATCTTCTGTTATTCTAATCAATCAATATGAGAACTAATCTCCCCAAGCAACATGAATCGGAATCATTTCATTCCTTAATTTATTCTGAATAGCTGAGAGGAGTTTTAAAAATGCAGCGCAGCAACCCAAAAATGAAGTAGGTTATTATGCACTTCATATGTTTAGAACCCCCGCTTACTGCTGACAGTCGTCATGACGACCATTGCCTTACCATGATCTCCATGGCGGTCCATCGAGACGTCCCCCAGTACATCGCCATTCCTTGGTTGATCACGTACGTCATGGCCCGAACGATCTCTGCAGAGACGGACACACGGCCACACAGCGGCGGTCAGTTGGGTGAACGGCTCCCTGTATAACAGTGCTCATGACACACCGCAACTAAAAAGACTCACAAGCCTCTCACATCACGCACCATCTGACGCTTTTTTTTAATGATGTAACAGCAGTCGGGGCCAACAACAACTCAAATTTAGGATCCGTCATTAAGGTTATTCATCATCGCTCTGCGCTCACTGCAGTTATCCCACTGTGGAACGACTCTGGTGTCTCACTCTGCCCAACTGGCTCCTGGCAAAACAGCACCAGTGTGGAATGTTTACACATCATTTTTCAACCATTAATTACAGCGCCCCCTATTCTTCAAAAATTGTGAAGAAATTAGGGTGTGTTTTGGGCTTCAGTGTTTACACATGCTATCATTTTGGTGAGGGCAGGCCAAGTCATTTGGAAGTTAAAAATCTGCCAGATTGAGCAACACCCCTTGTGAAGTTAATTAGCCCATATCTCATCAAAACAATGGGTTATCAGCACCATTCTGATATATCAAGGGCACATGGAACCAATAATGATCCACCGAAGGTTTCGTGACAATCAAACTCAGCGTTTAGGAGAAATTGCCAAAAATGTGTTTTTCACAAAATTCAAAAAGGTGGAAAATCTTATTAAGTGCATTTGCACACCATGATTGACTTTTATGTAGAGCATGTCGAGGAGGACCTGTGTGCCAACTTTCAAGTTGATCGAACATTGGGGGTGGAAACTGGCCTAGTGTGGTCTTTTTTTCTAGAGGGCGCTATAGAGACGTTTCTTTATACACAAACGTGAGACCCAAAAATTATCCAATTTTTTAACAGTCCAGATATCTGTGCCAAATTAACAGCTTAAATACAAACACTTGCAATTCTAAGAAAAAAAGCAAAAGTAAAAAAACTAATTGATATGGAAATTCCTTATTGATTAGTTGTGAGCACTAATTAATAAGTGCTGAGGGAAACCCACCAGTTAATGGGCTTTACATGTAGAATACAAAAATGCAATTCATTACCTAATGACTAATGAGGAGCCCGTTCTCTACTAATACGCATGCCAATTGATAATTAACTACACAGAACTCTCACCCTCCATGGGAGTGTTGCTGTCAGGGCGGTTGGCGAAAACTACATCCACGTACTCCAACTGCATCCTTTGTAGAGAGCCTTTTAGACCTGAGACACAGAGAGAAGCAACGCAGGGGAGCAGAGGGTGAGGAAGCATGTGGAGAAGAACATGTCTTTAAGGTGTGTGTGTGTGTGTGTGTGTGTGTGTGTGTGTCTACCTTCAATAATGTGTTTCCTGGAGAGTCCTCTTTCTGTCTCTGCTCTGATGGGACAAACACACACCAGTCAATAAGCTGAACTGTGACTCAACGTTCAGTCATTAATTCCCGTTGGGCCATTGTTGCCTTTCATAACAACCAATGTGAAGACTGGACAGCATGAGTGGTCGTCTGAACCACCTGGTTCTCGGCTTTTAATGCCGTTTCTGGGGCATCACATGAGTCAAATCCTATTCCAACTCTGTGGTGTTTAATCCACTGTTAAATATCAGTCGTCACGCTTTCAAAGCTGAGTGAAACTCATTTTAAATCTCCGTGTGACCCTCGGCCAAGGGGCCATGACACGAGAAAGTTTGCATCGGGATGTTTTATGTAAACGGGTCAATGCGGATTCAACTGTTCGCCAGCGTTATGCAACCATTCCCTGGGAGGTGAAGGACGGAACCTTCCTCCCAGAGATGAAGGGAGGCTCATCTTTCTGCTGACTCAGCAAAGCACTGTTTTTGCATTGTTCTTGTGGTGGGAAGACGCTCGTGTTGTTACAGAGAAAAACATGAACTATTCTTGAGTTGGCACAGGGAATATGATAAGACATATGTAACAAAAAAGGTACCTTTGCAAAATAATGTTGATTTAAAAAAATGTTTGTGATTTTTTTAAAAATTACTCCTTTCATTGTATACGGAGACTGTCTCCATAGCAACATGCTGCTTTCCATAGCAACAAAGTGCGACCGTGGAGCACCCTATATGACCAATGAGTGTATTCAACAAAGCCAAGTATTAAATAGACATACACTATTAACGTCATATATCGGAACATACGTGAATGATTATCGATGGATTTGACAGCCAATGAAATTCAATTCCTCTGATGGACTTCTGGTTTTACTGGCTGATGTTCTTTATATTCATAAATTACTCTGTATGTGTGTGATCACTGCTTCATAGTGGGGAATTCTCTCTGGTCAGACTTTGATCGCAACAAGACTTTCTAAAGAAATAAAACTCAACCAACAGCTCGCAATCTGCCTTCATTGCATGAAAATCAGAGTTTCTTACTTACTTTCCTCCCCAGTAGAGTTTAGTTGTAATGACAATACTGGACCGCCTGAGAAAAAGAGGAGAAAAATAGTCAAAATCAGAAGAAAGATGCAACAGAATGAGTAGACTATTACATTAATAGAAAGTAAACTATCTTTTATCCGTGTTCTTTCCTTCACTTATAAGACGTCACTCATGACAACACTTTTGTGTGCAAATTGCACTGCATCTTAAACCCCGTTGGTGCTACAAGACACTGTCGTACGGTCTGTTCCCGCTTGTCAAAGACTAAAATATCAATGCATGCTTTATCCAGTCTTCATAGATTTCAGCTGGTTTGCTCCCAGCGTAAGCTGCACAACGATGATTGACATAAAGATCTGGCACTCTGTAAGTCTGTTTTTTCTGTTCCCTATGCAGCTGATCAATAATAGAATAAGCGGAAGACTGAGAAGAGGGAATATTTGAGATTTGAGGAAACTGAAAATGCCTTGAGGCCTTTGTACGTGTCGTGCTGCTGTAAAGCGATGGGACGTGTGCATGTTTGTGTGTCTCTGTGTGTGCGCGCAGAAATACAAACGGAAAAATAAAAAATATTCCACACATTTCTCTTGCTGCCTGTTGCAACCTGAACGCACATCATCATTTCTCACAACAAAAGGGACGAAGCTCCATCGCACACACGTATGTCGCCATTACCTCCAGCATTTCTTCTTGATAATGTTTCCTAGAATGACTTCGGCTCTGCAAGGAAATATTTATAAGGCGGTGTTATTAGATAGCAGTTTAAAATTCCTAAACATTTGCTCCATAATTGAAAGCCTGCCATTTACTGTCATCAAACTAATCTCTCCCGTGCATTGAAAAGTTGGCAAACCCGTGTGTGTTGAAAAAACACAAAAAATACATAATTGTAAATTATTATACAACAGCAATAAAAATCATGTCAAACGCCATGTTTGACAGAATTAGTTTTATTCTTTAGTTATGTGTTCTAGTGTGTCACACATTATTTGTGGATGTTTTAGCTGTAATAGAAAAATTCTAATCCCACTGACTGGAATTTAATTTCGGCAATTCTCACATTTATTGTGAGGGGGATTTAGCGTAATTTAAATTAGTTGAATGCTGCAACAATTATGAAAACCTGTTAAAAGTAGGATAGTTTGGAAAGGTGTTTGTTGGGACGTTAAAATAAATAATAGATATAGAGTAATAAGCTCCCAGTTTAAAAACTTCTGAGCTTTGTTCTAACGCAAATAATCCCAAAACATTAATTTAATCCTAAAGTAGAACCTGAGACCCTGCATGAATAATAATAATATTTTACACAGACTAAAGTAACTTTCAAAGAGCCAAAAGAACATTATGATCAATAAAATAATATGAATTTAACCTCACAACAACAGCAGTCGGTCCAAGTGAGGTAACCATTGGGTCTGAAACACCGATCCTGACTGGGTGTGTTTGGTTGGACACTTACCTGCCGCCTGCGTAGACCTCAGCTGTGTCAAACAGGTTGACTCCATTCTCGTAGGCAATGGTCATCAGCTGCTCTGCAACCTGGCAAGAGGTCGGAAACACACCCCAGCAGAAATGCTTTGAGACATCGGCCAATAGGAGAAGAGTCCATTATCAGCCTCTTGAATGTAAACATGAAGTCATGTTTTCAAAATCATTTCACGCCTCCCTCCTCTCTGTGAGTGCCGATGTGCAGAAAGGCCGCTTACACCCATTATCCCATTTCCCTGTTGTGCGTTTTGAATGACATGATGACTTGAAGTGATTCTGCCATCATCCCCCTGTGGAGGTGTGCGTGAGTTGAGTTCCTAAAGCTGTGCTGACAGAAGCTTGTGTGTTTACATGAAATCTGTCTATCTGCTGTTGCCTATGAGTCTGCATTAAGTACGTGTGGGTGTTGCTGCTTCGGCAGGTGTTGTTTCTAGAAGAGCTAGATCGCGTCTTTACTGAGAATCTGTCTCGGACAGGACAGCAATTGGTTTGATTAGAATATCTCTAACTATCTCTAACTACTGTAATCAATCAAAACTGTGCAGAATTTAGTTGCAATTAAACAATAGTAGAGGAAAGGGTTTGATCCAATTAACAACAAAAAAACATGTGGGGTCAGTGAAAGTAAATTGATAATAGTCTCAGTAGAACCTGTTCGATCTCTAGAATATTCTCATCATTATCAGACGTTAACCCACAGCTTCCAGAGACAGTGGAACAGGCAGCGGGTCAGAAAGGTAAAGGAATACCTCGACAGCACAGACAGAGTGAAGAGCCAGAGCTCGTTAATGCACCGCTTCAAGAGGGCCGAGGTCCGTTAAGGACATAAAGACCCGAACAGAAGATGAGCAGCACGTTCCCTCTGCGGAGTGCACACACACACACAGGAAACTCTCACCTTCACAAGGTGGCAATTGGAGGAGGATTTTTTAATAAATGCGAAGGTTGGTCGGAGGTAAGAAAAAAAAAGATGGAAAAGAAAAAGTTGGGAGATAATAGAAAAAGAGATCAAGTGCTGCAAGAAAGAAGAAAATAAGGTGGGTAATAAATGCTTCGCCGGTGAGGTTAGACAAGGGGGGGGCACATGCTGAGGGGCAGCTTCATGAAGACAGACAACAAGACAGAGACGAGCTCCAAGTCACACAGAGAGTCCCGTTTACTGCACAGATTGGTCTCTGCTTAATGCTCGTTCACAACGAGCCCGGTTAGTGTGAAGGTCGACCACTGGCACGCAGCGCCTGAAGTGACCTTCACAAGGTCAGGATGATGGTGTCCATCGCGGAGCACTGCCGCTTGCACAGATTTCTCACTTCTGGCTGAATCCGTGATGGCCTTCAATTTGTTGTAAAAAAGGAAGACAGCGCGTCTCAAACTTCTGCCCCCACATCCTCAGAAAAACACTGAGTCAAGATGAGTTTCAGAAATACATGGCCAGGCTTCCGGGTGCTGTTTGTTTTATTCTGGGGCACAAAAGGTTTGATTTCCATACATAGAAGTGAGAAAAAAATACATCTTTTCATCTCTCTCAACCCTAAAATCCAGGTCGCGGCAGCCTCCCCCGCACTGCCCACACAGCCTGAGGATGATTGTGTTGCTGCGGCGCCTCCCCCCCCCCCCACACCCGGCATCAAAGTCAAAATCCACAAGACACACTTTCTTCAATTCACTTCATGACGTATGGATCCTACTCTTGGCCTTTTGGAATGCCCACCATCGCTCCTGTGGGCGCTCTGTCTGGGAACGTGTTGCTGCCCAGACAAGGCAGACGAACTCAGCGGCACTTTGATGAGCCACACTTGCAAATATACACCTCTCCATGAGTTTATTTTTAAGGGTCTGCGTGACACGCATTGAGTCACAGCCTGCGGGTCATCAGCTTAGCGTAGCATCAACGCAGGGGGAGGCGGGAGGAAACTTCTAACGCTTCCTGGTATTGTGCATGCTGGCTCGCCATAATGGCGAAGTGACACACTTTATATACATAATACAACCAACCCTATTTATTGCATTACTGCTGGTAGAGTAAAACAAATCCATCAATCACTTAACCTGGAGTCCAATAAGAGTAAATAAATAAGCTAAATGAAGGAAAGCAATCGTACCTCATCTGTTATCTGTCCCCCAAACGTCACCCATGTACCTGAATGGAAGAGAAGATATTTAAACATTAGAAAACATTTGTGTGTTTGCGTGTGTGTGTGTGTGTGTGTGTGTGTGTGTGAGTTTGACATCCTGTCAAAGAATGAGAAAGTGCATCCAAACCTTTGACTGGTACTGTATGTCAAAACATGTCAAAACATGTCCTCTGCAAACCTCCATAATTTTATATATATATATATAGCTAATTAAGAGTTGTCTTTTTTTCATGAGATATCGATTTATTTGTTGATTCCCTACTGTTTTAACTCCCCATTTAATCCTTCTCACTCAGCAACAATTTCCCCCTAAATGAACAGACAGTTCACCCTCTGACACTGTTGATCTCCTCGGCTCCAATGTCAGAAAACGATCGCCGTACCTCAGAGACCGGCGACAATGACGCCTCATTCAACCATCTCCTCCTTTCTTCAGACTTGGATGTCCTGGCATGACGGAGCTCATTGAACCATACACTGAGGTTTAACTCCCAGAAGGCACTCTACGGATAGATTGGACCTATTGGTGCACGCTGATATCATCTCAACTCAGCAGGAGGCAGGAAGCTGCTGTTCTCAACACGCAGCTCCAGCGTGGTTTTGAAATGATTAAGGCGGCTGAAACAATGGGGATCTTCGTTGAGACAAGTTCTTTTTGAACATTGTTAACAGCAGTAACCATGGTAATCTCATTCAGCATCCATTGCACCTCAAATATGCGTTTGCCTGTGTGCGTTTGCATGTTTGGGGACATGAATGTATCTCCAGTGCAGAGAGTCTGAAGTCACAGCCCAGCAGTTAAGACCCTGCAACAAACAGTCCTCTTTCTCCCTTTCAAGGAGCTGCTAATGGAAAGCGTCTGAAGCGGTACTTGCTGTTGCTAAGCGACAATAGAAAACAACCTTGCAGGGCTTCGTCCTAAAGCTGAAGGGTGTTCAAGTTAATATTCAAACTCAAGCTACTGACAAAGGAACTGATGAGGTCGTAACATCCACATAAATGGTACAATCAGGAGGTTGTTTGACTTTTTTTCCATTTCAAATCACTTTACTGGCCCCAATTTTCTTCCTCTGACAGGTTTTTCTACTTAACTGACCCCTTAACTCGCTTTTTCAGCACTTTTCCGCTAATCATCGTACAGATAGAAAGCCTGAATCACATTTTGTTAAAATCATTTTCTGTGTTATTTGTTCTAAAACATTGACGCGCCCGAACGCCTCGTCATACTTACATTAAAGTATCTGCAATATGTTTTGTCGTGCAGAAACGCATCTAAACCTCATCTAGTAGAGGACACGTCCCTTTATGTTTTTTCAACAGACCCTGTATATATTTGTAGAGAATAGAGAGACACACACACACACACACACCTCTGCAACTATTTTCAGTTGTGTTTCTATTTGATTATTCTATTTGACTTGCATCTTATATTCCTTCGTCCGTCCTGTTGTATCTACATCTGTTCCTCTCTTGTCTGCGCAGCGGCGGCCTTCCCGGGGTTCACAAAACAACAAAAACCCGTTGTTATGTAACGGAGCACAAAAATCTAATGTTTCTGTGTTTTTTCCTCCACCCAGTTGAACACGGTAGTAGAAGAAAGGCTTTTGAAAAACAGCATCGCAAAGTTCAGCCTCACAAAAACAACTTCTGAGAGAAGTGTCAGCGGAGATAAAAGCCTTCAGTATTTGTAGCGAGGCTTTTGCATTTAGTTGCGTCATGTTTTCGTCATATATCTACAGAACTACACTGATCAACCACCATCGTCACAGCCGGACTGATCAGGTACGATGCTCTTTGTGATTTCAACCAACAGAGCTCAAATGTTGCAAACCAATAAGCCTCGTTGGGACCTGTGTTTGTGTGTGTGTGTGTGTGTGTGTGAGTGCGTCTGTGTATCCATGCATACCTCAAAGAGGTCAGACGTTTATCAGGGAACGTAGAAACAGGGAAATCTGCAGAAGCAGATTTGCTCTGCTGAGAGGTCCCGATGATTTCCTTTTCCCTTCAATTATCAATTAACCGAGCCGCTACGCTGGCATTATAATTGATCCTAAATGAATAAATCAAGCTACAATAAACCAGTGACAGGTATTGAAACTGTGGAAGGTTAATAAATTGAACTCTGAATTCTCTTTATTTATTGCTAGTGGAGTGCAAATAATTGATAATGAATTGACCTACATGGATGTTCAGTGTGTATTGTTTTCTCAAAACTGCTGACAGGAAAAAGATGGAGCAGCACATATCTCTACAGTACTATATTGCATTATTTAAGGTTACTGCATAACAACTGTTATTTTACTTTCTAAGACTTGATAATAAAATATCATCAAATGCAAAATGTCCCAACATTAAAGGAAGGAGTCAAAGAAGAGTTTAGATATTTACTGAGAGAGGATCAGAGAGGCCGAGAGAGAGAGAGAGAGAGAGAGTTCAGACGGAGCTGAAGAGGTGGAGGCTTTCAGGACGGATGCAAAACTCCCGGAGCATGAGTCGCATATTTCTTTCTATTCAAAATATGTTTTTGTGTTGACATCTCACCCTCCTCCCTCCCTTCCTGCCTCCCTCCCTCCCTCCTGCACTCTCCCCCTAATGAATGAGTGAGTGTAGAATACTAATACTTTGTAGACACACTTACATACATAGCTTTAATTTAATCACTGCCTTGCTTAAGAGCGCACATAAGGTCTGCATGTTAAATACTGTGGCAATAAATCACTTTCGTCTGAGCAACAAAGTGAAGCAGATGTGAGCCGGTCACTCATATCGAGGTCACTGCTCCCGTGTTGTTGCGTAACGTTTGGGTGTTCTGTCTAAAACGCATTCTGGATTCAAGCTTAGATTCAAAGCTTTAAAAGCAGCCCTGGGTCTTAAGTCCCATTACGGCTGGAATTCAGCAACCAAAGTGCTCCAAGTTGGCCGAAGGTCTGTTTCCATCGAATGTTCTGGAACAGCATCGTCCCTCGTATGAAGTGAAAAATAAGGGAATAGAATCTGACACAACAGCATGTTGTTAAAAAAGGTGTCTTTTTAATATTATGCAATCAAGTGAAGTGAACATAGTGAGACGGTCTTACCCCCGGGGCATCGTGGTGCATAGGTCCTGCACTGATGTTTTTATGCAAAATGACGATACCATTGTGAGAATATCAGCACATAAGCCACACACACACACACACACACACACATCATCATTATTGATCTCGGCACTGCTCCTTGATTGAAACACCGTTTAGCATCCTGCTCTTTGCCCTCTCTCCTCTTCCTCCTCCTCCTCCTCCTCCTCCTCCTCCTCTATCCTCCTCTCTCCTCCTCCTCCTCCTCCTCCTCTCTCCTCCTGCTCTCCCCTGCCAGCGCTACGTGCGCCCTGGGCGCAGCGTGTGGCGGGCGCCTGGCATTATGCTGACCTTCTCTGCACCGTGAACGCTCCGCCATATTGAGTCAGACCCCTCAGTCTACCGGGGACCAGCTGGGGCTCGGATCCGGCCCTGAGAGCGAGAGACACCAGAAAGCTTCCCCTGCCAGGGATTCTATTGTGACGTTTTTCTTGAACTTAACAAACTTGATCTCATCGTCACTACAAAAAGCAAAAATCAAAGACACAACCTGAATCTTTGAAGATTCAAAAAAAAAAAACTGATCAATCAATGAAACGTGAAATCTCATTAGCTATACTTCTACATTACTACAATACTAAATGATCATATAAAGCATCAGTGTTCAACAAGTTACATTTATTTCACCAGATTCTTTTTAAAGAAACAAACAAACAAAAACAAAAAAAACAGTTTCAGGCCCTGTATCCATGTTTTTATCAGCGTTTATCATCCCGGATTCTATCACATACATTTCCTGTTTCAAGTAAACACACACACACACACACACACACAGACAGACACACAGTGCTCAGGGGTTATTTGAGAGCTCTCCATGGTGACAGATATACAGTAGGTATGCTGTGTGTGTCTGTGTGTGTGTGTGTGTGTGTTGTCTCCTACCCACTCTCATGCTATATATTGAAGCTGAAGCGCAGCGGGTTTGACTTATACGAGAAGTGAACTATTCTGTGAACACATTTTAACGCTGCAACCCGCATTGACATGGCAACGCACACACACACACACACACACACACACCCACAAAGAAGTAACACCACCTAATTAAACTGCAACCAGAGAGCTGACATGTGTTCAGTTCACAGTCACCAGTCATAATTCAAGTTTCGCCAGGTGGCTTCATAAAGTGTGTAAATTTAAAAGCAAAACTCGACCATTGGGTCTTTTTTATTTTCGTGTCGTGTGTTTAGTCGTCGTCGTTGGTGTAGTCAGTGAGGGAGAAATGCATTGTGGGTAATGAGGCCAAAAGTCTACTCACCGAGCCCTAAGCAAGACACTCTGAGTCCTGACTTCCCAAGGTTCCTGTAACAGAAAAAGCACATGTACTGTATTAAACATAATAAGTTCAACCGAACAGAAGATTAGTAAAGAGAAGTCTTGTAAAACAAGAGGATGGATGATGCTTTTCTTCAAATAATCACTTGACAGCTCTTTGGATTCCTCCACAACAGGAAATTGAACTTCACTTTTACAGACCTTGGGGTGAACGTCCCAATGCGTTTAAACAGGTGAGTGTGTGTGTGTGTGTGTGTGTCCTTTAATGTCACTCTCCAGTCAGCCGTGAGAACAAACATTCAATAACAGAATGATGCATCTTATTAGCTGTATTTGCACTTTATCCTGTTCATGGTAAAAATGACACTTATTGCGTTTCCAGTCTTCCGACCACTCAAAGCGCTTCACTACAAACTACATGTAATTCAGCCATTCACCTGCATTCATAATAAATGGATGCCCCATTTAAAGTGCAAAACATTCATACCTATTCATACACAGTAGCAATTTGGGGTTGAGCGCCTTGTCTTAGTTGTGGTTTGTAAAAAAAAGAGTTTTCCAAAAACATATAAACACATTTGAAAATGCCTGACTAACTCCTGTATTACAGCAGAGAATGTCCTGTTCCACTGTCAAGTCAAGCATGAGGACGAGTTATTGTCCTGTCATGTCAATTTCCTGTGGGAGCGTCCGTGGACTAATGACTAAACTAATACTACAGGACACACAGAGACACACACACGGACACACACTTCTGAGCAGGTGCAAAGGTAAACCACTGCTCTCATTAATCCACTTGTTGACAGAACAGGTGGCACAGGTCAGAATATATATGTTGATAATGAATCATATTTAGAGAGGAGTTATTTAAGTTATTTAAATTCTCATATCTCAAGTCTGTCGATGGCTGAATTAAAAACATGCATTTGATGCACAGCCTCAGTTCTGTGCACTGATTGATGAGTACGTTATTCACAGCTGTCAGCAATCTGTCATCTTTGCTCATCTTTCAAAACCGCTTCAGTTCGGCATGGACTGACACCTCTACATCCTACAATATCAGAATAGTTAATTGGGCATAAAAGTGGAGACAGCCTTAGTAGATTGATTCTTAGATACTTAGATCCTTCTTTGACCTACAAAGTCTGCACCAAGGACACTGAACACTTTATACAAGGTGCTCTTGAACAACAAGTCACAGGACTTTATTTTGCTCTGCATTCACAGCATCAAGAGCCCAGCGTCAAATTCACGTTGAAACTTTTTGCATGACTGAAAGTGTAAAGATGAATTTGAAAGGTTGCATTAAAGTTGCTTTTGTTGCACATAAAATGCCGATGATTTTTTGGCCTGCCAATAGGCCATCTTCTGCCTTTAGATCAGGGGGGGACTAGATGCGCTGAGTCAGTCATTGGATGCCCTGCAGGCGATTAATGATGATGTCGCTGCCCCCGGCCGCAACCATGAATGATCACGATGCGGGGGAACTCTATTTCAGGCCTGAAGAGAAAAACTTGGTAGGAGCCAGAGCGGAGCAAAGACAAATGACCCGTCAAAGCAAAACGGCACATTGAGATGAGTGATACGACAACCTCAATCCTTGCACTTCGATTTGCAAATGGAGTAATTGTACTTCATGTAGCTACTGGGCATTTATAACATCTTCTGCTCACTGGAAGAAGAAGCCATGTAAAGGGAAATCTCAAAATTCAAAAGGTTTTTTTTGTGTGTCATGTCGATTTATTTCTCACCAGTGACCTATAAACTGATTTCTACACACCAGAACACTCACAGGGGTCCATCTTAATCCTGACAGATAACAGATTGTCCTATCAGACATAGTAGTTATAGAGTTAATACACTCACCGGCCACTTTATTAGGTACACCTGTCCAACTGCTCGTTAACACTTAATTTCTAAGCAGCCAATCACATGGCGGCAACTCAGTGCATTTAGGCATGTAGACATTGTCAAGACAATCTCCTGCAGTTCAAACCGAGCATCAGTATGGGGAAGAAAGGTGATTTGAGTGACTTTGAACGTGGCATGATTGTTGGTGCCAGAAGGGCTGGTCTGAGTATTTCAGAAACTGCTAATCTACTGGGATTTTCACGCACAACCATCTCTAGGGTTTACAGAGAATGGTCCGAAAAAGAAAAAACATCCAGTGAGCGGCAGTTCTGTGGGCGGAAATGCCTTGTTGATGCCAGAGGTCAGAGGAGAATGGCCAGACTGGTTCGAGCTGATAGAAGGGCAACAGTGACTCAAATAACCACCCGTTACAACCAAGGTGGGCATAAGAGCATCTCTGAACGCACAGTACGTCCAACTTTGAGGCAGATGGGCTACAGCAGCAGAAGACCACACCGGGTGCCACTCCTTTCAGCTAAGAACAGGAAACTGAGGCTACAATTTGCACAAGCTCATCGAAATTGGACAATAGAAGATTGGAAAAACGTTGCCTGGTCTGATGAGTCTCGATTTCTGCTGCGACATTCGGATGGTAGGGTCAGAATTTGGCGTCTACAACATGAAAGCATGGATCCATCCTGCCTTGTATCAACGGTTCAGGCTGGTGGTGGTGGTGTCATGGTGTGGGGAATATTTTCTTGGCACTCTTTGGGCCCCTTGGTACCAATTGAGCATCGTTGCAACGCCACAGCCTACCTGAGTATTGTTGCTGACCATGTCCATCCCTTTATGACCACAATGTACCCAACTTCTGATGGCTACTTTCAGCAGGATAATGCGCCATGTCATAAAGCTGGAATCATCTCAGACTGGTTTCTTGAACATGACAATGAGTTGGCTGTACTCAAATGGCCTCCACAATCACCAGATCTCAATCCAATAGAGCATCTTTGGGATGTGGTGGAACGGGAGATTCGCATCATGGATGTGCAGCCGACAAATCTGCGGCAACTGTGTGATGCCATCATGTCAATATGGACCAAACTCCCTGAGGAATGCTTCCAGCACCTTGTTGAATCTATGCCACGAAGAATTGAGGCAGTTCTGAAGGCAAAAGGGGGTCCAACCCGTTACTAGCATGGGGTACCTAATAAAGTGGCCGGTGAGTGTATATTTTCAGCATGGGCATGCCACAACACAGTGTAACAGGTGAAATGAGGACGAGCCTGTAAATTTCAACTCATATCGAAAACCACAACTGTACCTGACTGATGGTTGGCCCGGATATTGCTGAACCTCAACACGCACCCCTTATTCGTCTTTCACAGCCGCAGATTTAGAGATGAAAGTATGGCCCGTGAAAAGGACAAGTAGTGAGACAGCCGGCATGACACAGAAAAGAAGGAAAGGAGATTTCCCGCCGCATGGAAGACGAAGTGAGAAATTGATCGTGCTCCTCATATGAAACCCCTTTCAAATGACTCTTCGTAGATATGCAGACACTTACAGCCGCACACATAAATAACCAAAAGCCCCACCACTAAACACACACACACACACACACACACTAACAAGGCCGTCCTCACCCATCAAATATTCATTGAAATACAACCCCCCCCCACAGATAACCCACAACAAGCCTTCTCCATCAATGAGTCCATTGGTCTCCACTTAAACATGTCTTCATTAGCCTGATGATGGACACTAATGACTTTCTCTAATACCCCCCTGCTGCTACTACCAGACACCATGGAGATATTATCCTCTCTCTCCTTCCTGCATGTCGACATTCATCCCCACAGATCTCACTGACGTACCCATCACCTCCTCCCCTGCACAGGCTCAGGAAGCTACTCAGTATTCGGGGAAGATAAACACAATTGTTCTGCAAGTTTGCATTTTAAACTACTGAATATAAAAGAGTGGAACAAGAAGTTTGAGAGTCGGGCATAATCGGAAGAAGAAGAAGAAGAAGAAGATGAAGTCAAATTCAAAGTTGAGGTGACAAAAAAGAAGATTTAATATTGTTCATTAAGGCACTTTACAAAACTGTGATTAGGGAATTTATTTCTTCAACTAAACAAATAACTTTCAATATTTCTTATTTATTTAACACAGTTAAAGGTTGGGTTCCAATTGTATTATAAGGACATTTTATTGATTCTATTTCCTTTACTATTAAGTAATAAACGCAACACAGAAGTAACTTCCTGCTTGGGCACCCTATACACGTAGTATACAGTCAATATTTGTCACGTTTTATATGTGTACTTTTCCTTCATTGATTTTATGGATTTGTTTTTAATTTTGTGAACAATTTGAAATTGAAATCGGAATTGCTGTTTACAATACAAAAGAAGGGTTATGAGCCACATAAGGCAGTGTGTGTGTGTGTGTGTGTGTGTGTGTGTGTGTGTGTGTGTGTGTGTGTGTGTGTGTGTGTGTGTGTGTGTGTGTGTTTGTATCAATGAGAGAGGGTGAGGGGTGAGGGGTGAGGGGGGGGGGGGGTGGGGGGGGTGTCAAGCAGGAAGGCCACCTGAGCTCCAGACAAAGTAGGCCACAATGTTACAGTAATCACTCAGCTTCTAAAAACACACCTAGTCTATTTGGCACTTCACACTTCACGGAGACAACAATAGTTTCCCGGCTGTGTTTCTCTCATGAGGCAAATCCAGTATTACCTCAGTAAAAAAGGCACAGAAAGAGCTGATAACGCTCTCGTAAATCAATAAATAGCATGTATTAACATTGCATCGCTCTCTTCCTCTCACGGACCAACCCGCTTGCATGCAATCATCTATTAAACATGAACACTGTGCAACCAGCCCACTGTGTAGGCCTACATTCATCACAATCTATTGCAAGCGGCCTGAACTGAGCGTTAGTTCACTTGGCAACTTGTCAAAAGGCCCCTTTACTTTTTGTTTCCTAGCTGCTGCTGACTTGTGTTTTCTTGTGTTTCTCCTTTTCGACCTGAGATCATCATCCAACTCCTTGACATCTTTGCTGAGTTTACATTACCAGAGGAAATAAATGGGCCAAGTATGCGCTTGTGGTAGAGATGTACAGAAGAAGAGACAATGCAACACTTGAAAGGTTATTATATTCTTAGGAGAGAATGTTATATACACATTCATAATCTTTCACGGGAAGTTCTAGTAATATATTGTTTTTGCATAAAATCTTGTCTTCGTGATCATGGCTTCACTTTAGAGAAAAAAGGGAGCCATCTGCAGATAAACATCATAATGTGCAGACTAATTATTTCTCCATATCCCATTAAATTACTACTTAAGAGAGGGAGACAGTGCCGAAGATTGATTAAAAAAAAAAAATCCCACACAAATCTGCTGAGATATCAACTATATCACACTGCTCACATCAATGCAACTCAGATGAAAAACTAGGACATTCTGTAACATCCGATAACATTTCCCAACTTTAAAATCATGCAAGATGTGTAAGCTTTGATGTAATTGTTTCTGTCTGATGGAAAAATTGTAAGAACAGACGAGAAGAAAAGGAACCCGGGAAAACAACCGAGGTGGTGATCCGAATACTCTTCTGTTTATAGTGATTAATGATGTACCAATTAAGGCTCAATTACTTAATTAGGGCTGAAAAATGAGTGATGAAGTTGCCTTCAGTGGCAAATAGAACAAACGAAGAGAAATACGGATAAAAGGAATCAATGATTTTTGTAAGATAGTCTTGGCTTTGTTGCATGATAGTTAAAAAGCACAAATGCTGCTGCAAACCAAACTGGAAAGCACTTCTATTGCCTCCCTACGGCTCTCAACATGGCCGCGCCCGCGGTGGATGCTGGCAGCTAACGATGCTAACAGCACCGACAGCACAAGCGGCCAAACACACAGGAGGCGAAGGCGTGGACTCTGTGGACTCTCGTTTTTCCACTACGTCACGTAGCAAGCAGTCGTTTCACTCAAGTGTAATTTCTCTCTCTTTTAATACATTTGAGTGAGAGAGCAAGAGCTCCTTCTATCATCAACAAACCTCTTGACAGAAATAGAAAGGTACACAGAATGACGCGCTTATTCAACCTCCTTCTTTAAACGCTTGGCTTTCCTCTACCTTCCAAACGACCCACAAACACAACACACAGTTCTTTCATCGATAATAAACCCTCCACACTATCGATGTTCTATGTAAATGTGTTAGAATCGCTTTGGGTTTCAGAGTGCAGACAGTTTGTCACCAAGAGCTTTTTGTTTTACTGGTTTTCCGTTTGGTATTCTCAGTCTTCCACTGGAGGGTGTTTTCTGAACTACAGATGAGGGGTTGATGGCGTCCACGTGGTTGAAGCTCGCAGGAGCTTCTCTGCGCATCGCTTAATTGAACCCCAATGTCGTGACTCAGCTTTTTAAAGAGATTAATGACACAACTCCAGGCGTATTCAACAGAGACTGTCCACTCCAACGGCAGCCAAAGGAGACTATTCTGCATGGCAGCTACTTTCTTCCTTTCAGGTTTATTAGAACAGGATTTTTACACACACACGCACACACACACACACACACACACACACACACACACCTCTTGATTATTCCCCTGAGGCAAATTTGAAATTTAGTAAAGTAAATGCAAATTATCCACAACCAGCTTCATCCTCACAGAGACAAGGTAGAGACGTCTTTCTACATGTCTACATGTGTGCAGAGAGGCTGAGTGGATGTTTTAACACGTTCTTAAGACACATAGAAGCAACCATGCATGCACGTGTCCTCCCCAGTCATTATGTGCTGTGTTGAGTGGGACGTTCAGAAGGACGGAGCCGAGCAGCACAGACCCATTCAGTATGTGCCTGCAGTGGCTCGGAGCGGCTGCGTGGGCACGAGATCCTCACATTTCAGGTTTGAATCACTCTGCCAAAGTCTCTGATCTATTTGTTGTCAAGTGGCCTCGCTGTTTAGCGACTAAATGGTTTCCAACACGACAGAATCCTTTTCTCCCAACCGGAGGCCAATCGTGCCATCTTTTGTCCGAGGATATTTTTTCCTTTTACTAGTTATCGTGGCTTCACAGCCAAGACCATATCCATAATTTGAAAACAACACCCCACTTGCCTCTCACACAAATCAATTTTCTTTCCATTTCCTGCATGCCGATTGGAATTTGAGGCATTTCAAACAATTGCCAAACACTGTATACCTGAGGAGCAGAATACAGCAGAGAGCTGCAGCAACTTAAAGTGCAAACTAAGGACAGATTGTGGAGGAAATGCTGACCAGGAAAGAAACTTTTTTTTCCTCAAGAACTGGCACTTATTTTTGTTCCTGCACAGACTGCTTTCGTTTATGACAACAGCTGTTGTTAAGAATTCAGTTGAAGTTAAATATGAGAATATTAAAGAATGCACAAAAAAACACATTTTTGTGGGTAGAAGAGGGTAAACCATCAATGCATCCTTTATAGTGTGTAAGAAGAGCACTGCTTCAATTCCCTGAAATCTCCGATGTGAACCTACATGACTGAAAGCCCCGAGGCAAAACACAACAAACGCACTAAATGAGATTCATAGACTGGGCAGACTCACTGCTTGCACCTCTTACAGGTGTAACCATAAGCCTGTATGTATTCTTCCCATTTGACATCACCCACTGGGAGTGTGTTTTTCTCTATGTGTGTGTAATAGAGCGATGTGCATTTAAAATTTAGTACAAATGGATGTGTTCACGCGTAATATATTAGCGTTTCATCGACTTCACAACCTTGCACATAGAACTTCAGTAAGGATTAATAGCACTCTGCGGCCTGCATATTTACCAAGGGAGGACCTGTAATGTAATTTAAGACAAACTGCAAAACAAAAAAAAACTATTTAGTATTACTTTAGTCTTAGTTTTACAGTTATTTTTTAGCTGAAGTTAAGCTTGCTCTGGATTTTGTACTTGAAAGGTTTCTTAATAATTACAGACGAATCATTTGGATATTGGACTAAAGTTAACAATGCAACATCCACTATTACTAGATTCTAATACAATTTATTTTCAGTTCCCCACGACCAAATGAGAAATGCTTTAATTAAGTGTGAAAAAGGTCATGTTCTACATAAATATGTGTCCAGCCCACTAACAGTTACCAGAGGATGCATGTGGCAAAGACATTAATACAGAAGGAAGGCTGGGCCATATACAGTGATGACTTCTTTATATTAAAATTCCCAAAAAAGGAGGACAGACGAGGAAGGACAGTTTCTAAACGGCCTTGACACTAAAAGATTTCAGGTTTAAATCCCAATATCTCGTGGGGTGCAACACACAAATTCTTCTTTTTTGCAATGACTCAATTTTAAAAATGTTGCCTTCACAGATCAATGGGCAACACAAAAAGCTGCAACGTGGTCAACTAATCCTAGATGGTCATCAAATACTCTAATGAAAACTTCAGTTCAATCAATGAAGGACATCGATGTGTGGACACACACACACACGTCACACATGTGGCTCGTTAACACACACAGAGAGGCATTCATTTTATCGTCACCTGTCATGGTCTCAAGAAATCATATTGAGTTGATGTCATGAACTAGGTCATAAACATAAATTCAGCGGAGAGCTTTTGCATCTTTCAACGAATAATTGAAAAACCGTGGGTTAAAAATGCAACGTAAGTCGCTTTGGATAAAAGCCTCAGCTAAATGACATGTAATGTAGTGTAATGTAAACTGCAAAAGCACTTTATATTTATATATATATTTGATCACATGTGAACACATCACGCTCGCTTTTCAGAAACAGATTCATAGAAACAGTGTTCCTTGGGTGACATAATTACACAAAGTACCTTGGTGTTTGTTCCTGGCATGGGAGCCTTAATGGAAATGGCCTGAATACATCAACAAATGAGTGAATGAGAGCCGTGGTGACATTTTAATGTTCCCAAAACACTCGTAACGTTTCAAGTCGATCAGGAATTCTTTAGTGCACGAGCCAAATTGTTATAATGCCACTTCATTTGGTTTTGCTTCATAGTCAGTGAATCTTAGACTGTTACCGAGGGACGCAATCGGACCACCTGGTGTGACTCCCTATTCAAGTGGTCTAATTCATGCAGCCTATCAAAGCGAAACAATGCAATGACTTTCTGACCACGAGACCACGCTTCTAAGGAATTATTGAGCTCTTCCCTCGTCTGCTGGGTGTCAGCCGTTAGAGAAGCATGTTTTAAAGACACACTGACGCTGTCGCTTTAGCAGTTTGCACAAAGGAATCAGCTTACTGTGAAGGTTCATCCTGGCTAAAGTAGAATCAGATCTGATGGGCTGTGATATCGTTTAGGAGCTTTTCATCATCAGGAAAGATGTGACTACACGGCAACACATCCAAAAGAACACACTGAGGGATACTGCTATTCGTATAAACGCACACACACACAAACCCAGCACCAACACTTATATACGAACACAAAATGAACACAGACGCATTAGCAGCGAGACAAATGCTTCCTTTTTACAAGCAATCATACCTGCTTCCAACCTGCAGGAGATCTGCACACATTCAGCCATGTGCAGAGATTTGATTAAATGTACTCATGGGATGCAGCAAAAAGTCAGAGCCAGCAGGATCCCGGCCATCAGAGTGCACGTTGGGGAGCCGGGCTGTTTGGGACGCAATCAATAAATCCTACGGAGCAGCACAGCAGAAACGCTCCAACGGGTTCCACTAAATTACTGCTTTGTAGACTCAGATGAGCGCCGCGCGTGCGTGCGCACACACATTCACATTGGTAGAGAGACTGATACACACACACACACATGTGCATGCCTGAGCTCCAAATAACACACTCACGCACACACACACACACACACACCATGCAAGTGCACACATTGAAACAGTTTAATAAAGGCCATAAAACTGCTGATGACCATAAAAATGCTCCTCCAGGGAATAGACAAGGCCGAATCACCAGCATAAAGTTACTACTTTGGTAACTTAACTCGCGTTAAGTGTGTTAGAATTGTTATCACGGTATTGTCTTATAATAAATGAAACTGAACAAGATAAGTGCTTTTCCCTTTAGGGATTTTAATAAATGTCCTGTTAGGATCAAGGTTCTGTGAATCAGAACCGACTGTAGAGATGGAGAGAGGAGGAGGGGGCAGAGTTCACATGGAAGGAAAGTGCTTTTTCTATTTTGAGTTTTTTCTTCCAATACCGTCACATCACTTTGAACATATAAGCCACCGCATCAAGTATTCTTTGTTTATTTAGTTTGTTTGTCTGAAGAGGAGCTCTGGGACAAGATTTGTAATATGTATATTAGTGTGATCTATTTGAGAGTCCTGCCTGTTGCATTTAGGCAGCATCGGCCATCCCAGCAGCTAAATCCAGCCCGTGCCTCGCCCCCTCCTATCCCCCTGCTGGGTAAATCCCTCGAGGGATCCATAAATGTCTCCAGCTCTTTGAGATACAAAGGCCAATAAAACAAAATCTTGGAGTGAACTGTAACCAGGTGACCTTTTGCTGAACTAGAATTAGGTTTACAAATCCAGACAATAGACTCTTTGCGATGTGTGGATCCCCCCGAATGTTCAACTACTGACAGGTACACCATCTACATGCTGCACCAGCGTGTAAAAGCGCTCATACTGAAGCGAGCCATGAATAAATTGGGGTAGCAGTGGGACTGTGGAGGTCTGGAACGAGTGACTCTCCTGCAGAGTCGAACAAAAAGACACATGTATCTTCTCAACAGTCCACCAGCTGAGCTCTGAATTAGTCCATCCAGTGTGAAATAAGCACACTCGATGGCTCCCTGCTGCTCGTCACCAAGATCTCCATCTCTCTCTCTCTCTCTCTCTCTCTCTCTCTCTCTCTCTCTCTCTCTCTCTCTCGTTGTTGGAACCCGTCCCAGATTGCTCCATTTCAATTTTGCACCCTTTCTTTAGCTCCACACGTGTGAGAAGGGAGGTGGCGAGAAGACGCGTGTTAAAAGGAAGACGAGACGGTGTCTCACCCCGTGTGCCTGCACGTATCCGCTCCATTATCAGCACAGAAGCTCCTTCGGGTTGCATCATCGCAGCAGGTCATGATCCCCTGTGAAGGGGTTGTGGTTGCTGGGAATTGGGGTGAATTGGTTGGTGCTTTGATTTCTGCACCTCAGAAATGAGGATGGGGGGGAAATGATTTCAGCACTCTCCTCCCTAGATGTGGCCACTTGAGGTCATATCTATTATCTCCTCAGAGCGAATGCACTGATGAATTTCTGCCTTCAACACATTCTGTGTAGTGTAACCTTTGTCTGGACTTCACACCATGGACGATGTTGCTTTTCTATGGGGACACTCCTTAAACCCTTTATAGCCTTACTCCTTTATTCCCTCAGGATAAACGAAGTTACATTTAATCTTATCATATCTTCTGTCAATGGTGATTTATGGTTATTAAAGCTCTACTTCACCTTGTTTAGGTCCAGTTTTTGCTGTTTTGTGTTGGTGGAAAATATGCAAAAAAAAGCTAGTCCATCAGCTTATTCAACTGGTTTCAGCATAATTGCTTTGATTTTTATTTAAAAGCGCACTTTACATTGTTATTTATATATTTCATTTAGAGAGGGGACAGTTGTTAATATGACGTCTTGAACGATCCAACGGGGGAATTCTCTACAACTAGACCACTGTCGTCAATATAACTTCACCATGTCTTCTAAACGGAGTAATGTCCTGAATCTTTGTTGCACATAATTCTCTTGTATTACATTTTTTAAGGTTTCACATTTGAGCAGGTGAACGGCTTCGTCTTTACTGAGACGTTACACAGCGGATCTCATGGCTGAAGCTCATTATTTAACCTGCTTTCCACAGGCTGGGAGTTTTTAAGGGTTAACAACAGGCAGTCGGTGAATATCTTTCATGGTCAGAAATATTTGCAGTAATGTGCTAATGAATCCCTCGGTAGGTTCGTGTTGGCCAGCTGTTTATTGGATTCTAAAGGAGTGATTGTGGTAATTGGGCTCAGTCGAGGAAGTGCTTTCTAAGTAACGTCAGCTGCTTCACTGATTTGCTGACTGGCGAAGCAGTCATTAAGGTATCTATTGGGTCTCTTTTGACCTCATTACTTCGTAAGTTCCTCTCTCTCTCTCTCTCTCTCTCTCTATCATCTACCCCAGAAAAAAGACACACATTCATTAACAACCAGTTAAGTTCACCTAATGTCTTACAGGTAACTCCTATAACAGGTTTGTTCCTTTTTTTAAATTTCATAAACCAAACTGAATGATTACATTTCTTTTCAAAATGTATTTACTTTTACAAATGAGTGGTCATGATGTATACGGGAGGAAGGGCCTCGAGTAAGCGATAGCTAATAAACCAGATGTAAGCCAAGAGACGAGAAATATAACCTTTATTCAATTGCAGTAATGACTTTAAGGAGTTTTCACACTCTTGCAGGTGTTCTTATGAGTCTGCCTTTTCACCGCTTCCACCATTGCGTGAATTGCACATCAACACAGTAAAGCTCTCCTCCCAAACAGCATGAATCTTAACTGCATGAATATCCCTGTTTCCCTTTTCGATTAGTAGCTGCAATGGACTCGACCTGGAGGCGAGAGGTACTTTATAATGATGCTCTTCGTGCTGAGCATAACATGAGGATTAGTACCGTGAACATTAGAGGCTCCTCAAGGTTCTACCGTTTCAGCTTGGATGTTAAAACAAAATGAAAAACACACGTGAAAAGGGGGAGAGGGAGAATGAATTCATCTTAGTACGATTGAGGAATTAGAGGGATTCTCTCACCATCTATTCTTTTACCTCCATCCAATCTTCACTCTCTTCATCTTGTCACTTCTCACTCGCTATCAAGTCCTGCCTTTGTTCTCACACACACGCACACACACACACACACAATCTCCCTTTAATTCGTCTTTGCTTACTCTTACCCTTCCATCGATCTGGATATCATTAAAGTGTTTGTTTACAGGGCGTGTTTACAGGGTATGATTTTTTTGTGTATGTTAGGGAGCAATTATGCACGAGTGTCTGTGTGTGTGTGTGAGTGAGCGAGAGAAAACAGAAGTACACAAATTGAGAGCTCTGCTTTAAGGAGATCTCACAACACATACGGACTTTTAGCAGCACCAGAATGAGGAGTAACTGAATGTATAGAAAAAAAAGAAAAACAATTAAAAGTAAACAAGCATGTGTTTTTTTAATATACCATATTGTCTTCACAAAGAGAAATAACATGAAATGAAGCCACAAAACCTCCACCAAGTCCTATCGCACAAACACATTAGACAAACCCACACAACTGCAGCTTTTGCCCCGATTCACATCTCCATGGTGACGAAAGTCAATTATATGGCTTCATATGGAAACACACAAACACCGCACTCTGAACCCACACTATGCAGATGCAACATGTTCACTGCAGCGTGCACACACTGGATGGATTTCGGCCCCTAATTAAAACGACAACGTCAGATACAAAACGCAAAAGTACAAGCTCCAAAGATATAGAAAGAAAGAAATAATATGCCAAACTATTACTCAATTAACATGATAAATGTAGCTTGATTATTCCTTTAAATGACAGATCGATCCGCGCCGCTTCACAGTGAGGCCTTCCATGGCGCTCCGTGTGTTGTTGTGTTGTGCATGTTGTGTGTATGTGCGTACAGGTGTGTGTAAGGTTGTGAGCTTCACACCTCTGCTCTCCTCGGAGAAGGAGGGAGATGAATATGAAAAAAAGGAAACTGAAGAACAGAGACTGAAAGAGTGGGAGGACGGAAGAACCCAGCGGATTGAAAGAGGGGCATCAAGGGGGGGGGGAAGTGTGCGTCCTACTTCACACAGACGCTGAGCACTCACATATTCCCTCATAGGCGAGCATTAAAAAAACACACTCAAGCGCACAAATAGTTAGCGGATTGCTGAAACTGAGGATTTGCTATAAAAAAAAAACAACACAATTAATTATACTTCTCACATCTTCTCTCATCTCTCTATCCTCTTTTCATCCATCTGAAACATTTCTATACATCCTCCTGAAAGTGATTCCATGCAACGCCTCACGTCGTCAGCAGAAACGTCTGCCCTGTCGAACGGCGATGTGGAGGATGTAGATTATTAGCTGGCAGTAAGATCTGCATCAAACTGGATGTTAATATTTCGGTTGCGGTACGCCAGAGATCAAAGCGCAGTTGTGTTAAATTACAACGCGCCGAAGTCCTCGGGGGAGCCCTGGTGATGAAGGATTCCTCCCAGTCCACACACACCGAGAACATGTTTCAGCAGGGAGATCAGAAAGAAAACGACTCCCGACTCTTCCCGGGATTCCTGAATTTACAAGAGAGACGGAACGAGAGGAGGGAGCGAGGAGGGAAGAGTCAGCCGCACACAGAGGTGCCTTCAAATAACCGCCTCCTGGTTGAAAAAAAAGCAACAAGGACGTAGATGCTTTCTCACGTACAAAATATTATAACAGGAGCGTGTTCCTTGCTGAAGGTTATTTATGAGCAGCAGCTGCAGCGATAGCTACGATGCACCAGTTGCACTGCGGTTCACACTTTTGTCAGGACATCGAGCGTGAAGGAGGACGTCCGGTGGTGCGGAGACAGACGTCTGTCTGATGGGCCGTGCAGTCTCAAGCTGGGACGTGGGGGGGGTGTTCAGATGGAAACCACGCGGATGACGCTGCACGCCTCGTGATTGGTGCCCAGAGAATTGACAGACAGCGGCCCTCCTGCTCGGGGAGTCGTGAAACTATCCGCCTCTTTGGCCCCCGCCGTGCACTGCGGGCCCGTAAATCTTTAACTGGCCTCACGTCAGGAGCGGGGCGGATCGACCAAACGGATCATCCTCACGCGCTAATCCACTGACAAAAGGCCTTTTGTTCATGATGGGTTTTTTTTGGGGGGGGGGGGATTTATGGGCGAGCCGTGGATCAAATTAATTGAAGAGCTAAGCAACCATGACACGTGTTAAAAGCCAGTGAATAAATGCTGGAGAAGTCTGTGTGTTTGAAGAGTTTCTGTGATGGAGAAGATGGTGGGAGACTTTAGGAAGGGACAATTATTTTTGATTAGAAAACTGCGCATTCATCAAGATGAAGAAAGAAAAACACCAGTAAAGAGTTAAATCAATAATGAGCTGAATTTCTATTTTTCTTTCTTTCCTCTATGCTGCCGGAGAGGCTGAAAACACTCCTAAATAAATCCGCTGAAGTGAGTGAAGAAAGCACTGAAGGCATTCGAATGAGGACCATCTCGTTATCCTCAGCCAGAGAAAGCTGTACAGAGCTACTGGGATCCAATCAGAGCAAAATGACAGACAGCGTCATTATGTTCCTTCAACGACAGGTTGAAATATTTCACTCCGCGTCGCACAGGGAGGTGTTAGTCATTGTTATCCATTGCTCGCAAGATAAAAGGTACAGACTCGTTCCGGCCGCAGACCCGTCGCTATAATGAATATTACCACCAACGTCTTTGCGGGCGTCCAAGGGCAGAGCAACTGTTCCCAGACCAGCTGACAGCCACAGACACAGAGGCACTGCTGGTTCTTCTGTCCCCAGGTACACATAGTACGCACGTTAGTAAGTGTATGACAGGCCTCTGTAGGGAATTAAAGTGTTATCGCTCATGGATTGGACACGCTCCCTTCCTCCTGCTCCTTTTACTCTTATCTCTCAAAGTTGCTGACAGCACCGATGTTTGTAATCTACAGGATTAAAAAGGGTAGGTAGCAGAAATGTGAATGTTTGCTTTCTTAAGATAAATCTTGACAATGAAAAGTATAACCACCTGCTCTGCGCGCTAAATCAATACTAAAGGCAAATAAATATATGTTCTGTTAATGCAAATAGCCTTTTAAGTCTTCCTTGAATGTGTTTCTATATTGAACGGTGGCATGACAGAGCCAAGGACATGATTACCATGGCAACAAGCAAATATAATGAGTTGGTATAAGGGCAGCTCGAGGTATTTGTTGTGTGGTGGATTTGAGGAAGACCAGCAGGCACAAAAAATTCTAAATATCATCATCTCAAATGTTCTAGGATATAAATATACAAAGAATTTGTTGTTGTTTTTGAAAATAATTACAAGCTGTAATTGTTCTGGCACAAGCGCACAAAGCGGCTTTCCACACAATGCTAACACTTAAAACACAAAACATGTGGGTCTGTCACATGCACTACGCACCTTCACACCTCCCACATTGGATGGCACATCACACAGACACTTTAACAGCAGTCTCTAATCTGTCCTTTAACACCACTGTGCTGAGCGCCTCCTTCTGCCAAGTCACTGTGTGTTTGTGAGTCGTGGAAAAGGATCCACAAAGCCTTCCACTTGTTTTAAATTCAGCACATGTTGAAATGTCATCAGCAATTTCCTCTTTCTTTTGACAGATTTTTTTTTTTTTTCCTCACACCATACGGTGGCTTGTGAGTCTCTGTCGACTGGCTTTTTTTCATATTTGGCTCTTGGTGTTTGTGCGTTTCAGTCACTTGTCTCTGGCCTTGACTGCTGTAAGCCGTTAAAATATTGTGTGTGAGATTTTAACCCAAACATTCACACTCTGAGAAATGTGTGTGTGTGTGCGCATTTTCAGGTACTGTGTTGTTTCACTATAGTGCAGATCAGCCGTGTTCTGTAAACATGGGTTCAGCCTGAGATGAATTAGTAAACTGCTCATCCCACATGATTTGGTATCGAAGAGCAACGTACCGAGAGGCTTTAATCAATGCGATTTTTTTCTAAATACAAGATAGAGGGCAGAAAAGGTGTTTAGACAGCACTGAATCGCCCAGAATTAACTTTACATCTTCAAAAACCTGTGCTGGAATTTATAAATACTAAACAGAAAGAACAAAGGGAGCGAAACTGACTTTTGTTCAGAGGACCGTAAACTGTGTGGAAAAATTTATCATATAAACTATTGTTGATGCATATGAAAATTAAACCTTCAGGTAAAAACAATTCAGTCAGATAGACGTTTCTTTTCTGGCAGTAAATTGGCCAAAACCAACACCGAGTGTTGGTCAGTCTTTGGCTGCAATAAAAACAAATGAAATGAGTAAAAACTTTACCTCAGTGGATAAAATAGATGTTGACAAACTGTGTGATTGGTCGTTGAAACAGGTTAGAAATATATATGTGTATATTTATCGTGACTGTAGAGTTAATATCTCGGGGCATCTGATGCTTCCCAACGCTTCATGAAGAGGAAACTCATCCTTAGTGAATGGTGCAGCCGCCCTATGAGGAACCTGGGCGCCCCTCTCCCTCATTTGAAAAAAAAGCAATTAGGAACTGGGATCGATTCACAGGTCGTTTTTGCAGCCGTGAAGGGCACCCTGAGGGGGCTCCGTCTGTACAAGAGTGGCACCAGCGGGGGTCGAACTTCTTTCACGAGGAGCCTTGTAAATCCGCTCCCTCTGTCCCGTGTATACATCTCCCTTCACCTGTCGGACTGACTGATGCACATGTCTGCAAGTGTAGGAGATCGTTCTCGATGGAAAGCAGCTCTCCGCGCTCTTTCTGACTGACGGCAGGAGACTTGATATTCCAGCAGCCTTTTGTTTGAGCTGTACTGCTGGATGAGCAGAGAGCGGGCACATAAATCCGCCGTAATCCAGTACGTTGTCACCGTATTCATATGTACAGCGATGCATTCACCGCCTCCCCCCCATGCACAAAGCACTCTGCTGCTCTGCTGTGGTCAGAACTCATTAAAATTTAAATGATTCCTGCTCAGTCAAACTGGCATAAGGCACCAGTAAACAGTTTTCCACATCAGTCAATAAGTGAGTACTGACGCAGTTTAGAAACTGTGCACACGCATATAAACTGAACATCGAAGTTGAAGAGGAGAGCGTCACCTCCGACGCTCTGATACAAAAGTTACAACATTTTAAAACTCTAAAGTCTAAGAATCCTCTGTAATCATTGGACGGCAGTTTGACACGTCTTGTCTTTAACTATTTATCCTCACAAACACAAGGTACGTTTCAAGAGTTAAACAGACGAGGCCTCATGTGACGTCGCGTGGTTGGAAGAAGCGCACACAAACCGGTACACACACACACACGCACACACGCACGAGGAGAGCTGTCTTTGCTCATCAGGCTTTCACTGACAACGCGCTGCCGGAGCAGATGGCGAGTTCACGTCCTGAAACAAAAAGACACCGACAGGGTGAGTGACGGAGGAGGGGGCCGAGACGGTCTGTCTCATCCCGTAATGTCTGTCCAAAAGAAAGAAGGAGACAATGCAGCACCGAGTGATTAGCGCCGCAGACACACACACACACACACACACACACACGCACACAAAGGTATTGTCTCTTGCCATCTTTCTCCATCTCTTTCTATCCACACCTGTCTTCTCCCTACATCTTACCTCTCATTATTCCTGGAGCTGAAGCAGAAACTGGCCCGGCCTCATTTATTGTCAGAGGCAATTTTCACCCGCGTTCCTCTGCCTGCTGAACTTTTAATGACAAACCGACAGATAGCCCCCGATGACACGACATCCCTTAGAGGGAGCTGGGAGTAGAGGAGTGCGTGTGTGTGTGCGTGTGCGGTATCATTTGGTAGTAGTGCTATAACCACGCTCACACACTTTAATTCATTTTCCAAAAAGGGGATTTAAATCAACCGGTCAATGTTGGGTTCAACTCTGGGTTCAGAAAATGAGAATATGGATAGAAAAAGAAAAAAATATTGTCAACACTACATTATATTAAATAAACACTACCAATAACCACTTCCCAAAGATGACATAAATCATACAAAGTAGAGTGTGCATCTACTATTTAACATGAAATATGCTGTCCTCTAAGTCTGCTAATACTGCCTGATACTTGGGTGCATTTACAGTAAAAGGCCTTAACACATTGTGGGTGTGACCAATAAATTACATTAATGCAAAATAATATGTCCATGCTTTTATTATGAAAAGTACAGATAAAAAAACTCTATGTCCTGAGTTCATGTGGGTTTTTTTTGCCTTGAGTACCACCTGAGAGCTGTGTCTGAAGTCGCTGTAGTGTTGTGGCAGTGTTGGGACCGCTCAATAAACCCTATCGAGTGTCATTTAAACCTTTCAAGCATGTCTTTACGTCATGAGAACCGCTTAAAAACTATCTTTGGGGATTCTTCTAGTCCTTTGTTTGTTAGAAGGAACATCTGCCCCCCCCCCACCCCCCCCTCTCCCCTCCCTCCTTTTTGGCTGTTGTTTCCAACGCAGTGCAACGTGGCACAGAGCCACGGCCCGCACGCTGCTGACCCGTCGCCAAGCTCTCATTACTGGTCAAGCTGCATCTCGGCCCACTTACATTACATATTGTCTAGACTACTACAGCATATGTAACGCGATCCCCGTATTAAAAGTGAGTTCAGGACTTCCAGCTTCCTGCGTGGCCTGAGCAACATAAAGAATATTTCGACTTTTACCACTGACTCACTTCAGGAGACGTATTGCAGTCTTCATTCTTGTGACATTCAGTTCCTTTCACTGTGTTCCCTGCTCTCTCTATATTTCAACTCTATGAGGGGCATGAAAAGCATTCTCTTTTAATCAGAGCATCAGCTACAAATATTAGTCCTAAAACCACCCTAAAATGTCTCTTTTCTGCACACAACACGCAGCCTAATTTGATCTCACAGCGACCAACAGAGCTCGGAGAGAAAGTAATGCCACCGAATTCTGTCCTGAAAGACTGGCAGCCTGAAGCCGCGAGGGGGTCAAACGCAGAAATCAGCCGAGCAAAAGCACCGCTGAGGTCAAATCCGACTCAGACCCGCTGCCCACGCTGCAGACCTGTCTCACCAAACCACGGACGACCAAGGCGCGTGGGAGCGAAGCAGAACAGCTCTGTTCAAAGGAAAGTATTTGCATACGGGAGAAAGCGTAGATAAGTGTGAGGAGGGAGGAGGAAGGGAGACGTGATGGCCGACAGAGCAGAGCTTGTGCCCGGCGGGTCGTTGGTGACATGTCAAGTGAGCACACCAGGCCTGGCAGGGGGCGCCTCAGATGGTGCTGGCAGGAGCGACTCAAGAGCAAGGAGAGCCACTCAAGGGCTGATTTCATGTTAGAAAATGGGATTTTTGTGGCTTTCAGTCTTGCGGGGAGTTATTATTAAAAAGATTTGAACGCTGTTCATATATTAAAATATTCTTTGATGAAGTTTATCTGGGGTCAACGTAAGTAAGTAAGTAGTGTCAGATACCAATAAATGTCCTTCTCATTTCAATGTTACATTATTATTATGATTACAACTCCACTAAAAGTTTATTACAATAATCCATTATTGACAGGTCAATAAAGGGGCCTTTCTAGTGTGCCTAGATTTTAAACCATCTTTTAAACTTTTTTTCCAACTGTGAAAGGCATAGAAAGAACTACGCCGCATTCAAAATGATAAGCGTGTTCCTATTAAATATTAAGCGGCATTATTAAAGCGTAATGGCCATGTATAGCAGCTCAGATGAAGTGGACGGCAAAAGAAATATGAGCCGCGTGACAGCACGCACGAACATGTGGGGGGAGAAAAATAAAGTAGCTACACAAACAAACAAACTACACTCTCTGACACACACACACACACACACCTGTACTTCATGCCCGTGTGCTTCCCCGTGGACTCCTTCAGGGAGATGTGCCGTGGAGCGAAGGAGCCGAAGCTGCGCGCGATGATGGCCACGGTGCGGAACTTGGCGCGCGCTTGGTTCACAACGTTGGGGCTGCTGGCGCTCTGCTTGCTGTGGTCCCCATTGCCCCTCTTCAGGTTGTGGTCCGTGCAAGCGATGGACACCTGCATGGCTGAGCTTCAGTGCGGACGGGACAGAGAGGACAGAGTGGACACGGAGGCCTGGAGGGTTGTAGATGTCTGGATTCGGCGTCTCGTCCTGCGGGACCGCGAAGTCCCCTCCTGCTCCTTACGCGCCTCTTTTCTCGGGGAAGTCCTCAGTTGCTCAATTCCAAACGACGTGTCCCCATTTGCACCACGTTTGTTCTGCAAAAGCTTTTCCTCTTTTCCCCTTTTTTCCCTCCTTCTTCTCTCACATCAAGTCATTTCATTCCAAGTCTTTCCTTGAAGATGAGGGGCGGCGGAACGGATCAACCACATCAAAAGCTTTGGGAGGAACAAAAGACTCCTAAATTCTTGAGCGATCCCTAATTTCTTCCACCGGCGGTCTTTCCCTGCTCCTGAGCTCGGAGGGGGGCGGGGGGGGGGGGTTCTGACTATAATCCGAGCACCTGGGGAGAGTGTGCAGGGCGAGAGAAAGAGACGCAGCCGGGGCGCTGTGCGCTCCCTGGTCCGCCAGAGAGGGAGAGAGATGGAGAGAGAGGGAGAGAGAGGGAGAGAGGGAGAGAGAGGGGGGGGGGGGGGAGAGAAGGAGACAGGACGGAGAGGAAGGAGGAAACAAGGAGGGGAGTCACTCTCAGGTCCTGGCGGAGTCCATCCCTCTGCCATCGAGCATTGAGAGTCTAGGTGTTCAATTACTGCCCATCCACGTGTCTATGGGCGACTGTGTGTGTGTGTGTGTGTGTGTGTGTGTGTGTGTGTGTGTGTGTGTGTGTGTGTGTGTGTGTGTGTGTGTGTGTGTGTGTGTTTGTGCTTTCTAGTAATTCTACATGCGGTGTCAAACGGAGGTAAATAGAGCATGTTGCTGCAGGGTCTCTGTGTGTGTGTGTGGTTCTCTACATTGCCATGATATATTTTACATATTTAACAACTGATGAATGTCCAATGTTAACATACATACATGTTAACATACATAGCAAAAATCAAGTTCTTCTCTCAAAAAACAGGACTGAGGTGGGAGAAACAAAGGCCAAAAACAAGGAATTAGCTGTAGCGCATATTGCCACATTAAGAAACTTAAATAAATCTGATATCTCTCCAGCACTAATACAGAAAATGTGAGCCCAACCACAGTCCACGATGTGAGGCAGAACATAACACTCTGAAAGGGCATTCAATACTTTTGGACCATTTGAGCACAATGCCATTGATTGGTTTGGTCAGTTCTATTGTTATCAAACTTTCCAACTCAGCTCTAGGGTCTGAAAACGCATTGGAAGCATGCAAAGTGCTTTAGATTCATCCATTTAGCCGCAGCTGCAGTCATCAATACAAAGGAAAGAAGGTGTCGCAGGTAAAAGAAACCGCCACATGCCATCTCTAAACATGATGAATCCATCCGTGCCACCGAACCCATTACTGGAGCTCCTGACCTCGTCTAAAACAGCAATCGCTCAATGAAAGTCATTTGGAGTAAAGTGAATTAAAGAGGGCCCGTCGAGGTGATTCATTATATTCATTGTTTCAAACTGCTCATTGATTAGTTTTCAACAGCACAAAGTGCGATCACCTTCGTAACCGAACACTTTCCGACCAATGAAACAAAACTTTCCTCCGAGGAGCAGGAATGTGACTGGATGCAGTGTACACAGTGTTGTGCACGAGATGGTAAGACACCATGTTTGTTTTAGATACGCCCCCAATGACTGAGCTGTTCATATCACCCCCCTGTGACCTCCCTGTCCGACCTTTCCCACCTCATTGACAGACGTAAGCCGCCTCGGATCAATTTGGAACAATAGCAAAGCCGCTGTTCAGCGGGCTCAGTCCAGATCGATGGCATCCCCCTCCTCGGGGGGGGAACGGCAGACTCCCAACCATATGGAATTGGATCTGGTTTAGAGCCTCTTTCCACTAATGAGGAGCACGGAAGAGCTGAGTGAAAAAGGACTGTGGTTACAGAGTGTGCTTCTGTCCCGGAGTGTTTGCAACACATCTGTCTCCATCCATCAGCATCAAAGCACTGGAGTTACTGGATGAAATGCCAGAATGTTCCTGTAAACACTTTTTAAAGAACATCTCTTACAACGCGTCTGTATGAGGGATATTTTATCCTGAAATCAAGGTCATCAAATGTGTTTTTGATGTCAAGATGACTTATACGAATTGTATTTCTAAACTATAAACTGAAGCAAGTTTTATCAAAGCATTCCAGCAGAAATCAATAGAATAATTCATGTTTAGACCCTAATCTTTTTTTTGTTTTTGTTTTCCCAGCTGCCTCACAAGAAGTGATGACATCCTCACAACTAAGTGTAGGGCAGCAACTGTGTCCTACTTTTGCACCTGTGTGTGTGTGTGTCTTCATGTGTGCGTTTGTTCTTTTTCATTCTGGCTAATGAGTTTTGTCAGCAAAAGTCATCACACTACATCAATCCCCCTGAGATGCCCAAAGCTATCTGTGCGTGTGTGTCCATGTATGTGTGTGCGGTGATTGACCTCCGGTCAGCCCGACCCGACCTGACACTGATGGGAACATCATTTCTATGACACAAATAACGTCCACGGGTATACAGGATACAGAGCACGGTGGGATTTGTGTGGTTCTGATCTGGAGTACGAGCTTAAACCAGTTTTATTTCATGCAAACCAGCTGTAACGCCATCTGACATTGTGACATATTCTGGCAAATTTTTTAAAATGTGGCCGCATCGGCAACCTTTAACGCCGTCACAGTGATCGACATTGTGTTAATCACGTTGTCATGTCCTGGCAGAGGTATTCAGAAATACTTAAAATTGCACAAATATGGCAACGTTTGGGATTTGAAGCCAACAAAAGAAAACCGGAGCGGCTGCTGTGTCAAACTAGTCGTTTGAATTCCTTCATTCTTCATTGTGCTGCCCTGGTCCGAGGCTCTGTCCCAAGGGCCGTGACGCTGACAGGGCAGCATCAGCATCCGGGTGACTGTAAACTCATGGAGTCGTGGACTTAACCATTTGTGGCAGCTGTGTGTGTGTGTGTGTGTGTGTGTCGGAGGGGGGGCTTGTTTGTGTCCTCATATTACTAACACATCTGTACAGTAAGCATAACAAAGTAGATTAGGTGCTCAACTCAGGGGGAAAGTGGGAGAATATATATATATATATATATCTCACAGAAACCTCATAAACTAGAACACACTCACACAAAATATGCTCTAAGTGTGTGTTTCATGTGGCCTTTTGATGGGGAAACATACTAACATGGAAAGGCTCGGGGATAAAGAACAACGCGGTCATTTCAAAGTGACATTGCAGGGACATCCAGCGCGCACACAGTCACATAATCAAGAAATGTTTCCCAGTCCAAGCAGCCGCGGGTCAAAGAGCTTCATTAGTCTATTTTACATTAATACCAAGAAAAGCAGCATTTGGATTGCGCCCTGTCACTGCAGTCAGTGGTTCTCGGCACAAACGGTGACATCATGAAGCAGCAAAGCTTCAGGCTTCAGGTACAGTCAGCTTGCATGTTAGAGGTTGTGTGATATTATATACAGTAAAATACATCAGTTATATTATTCTACTACATATTTAAGCAGACACCTTGCTGCCTCCTCATATCTTGTGCAATTATTATAATTACACCCAAATGATCCTGCAGAATTCATTGAAAATATCGTTGCGCAGAATATTGGTTCAAATTGGATTGTAGCAAATTTACACTACAAACATCAGCATGTGGCCAAATGACAGTTACTGAGGTGTGAAATCATCTGAGGGAAAGCGCTTGTGTTGGACTGGGAATGCAGCCGGATGACATTAGCAGGGCCTCCTGTGTAGTAGCAGCACAACCATAAGCGTTTTACAGCGAGGACTCTTTACCCCGAGGTCATCCTCGTGTCAATCAAGGGCCGAATGACAAGCCCCTCCTCCGCCTCCCCACTGCGGCTCAGCCGGGAGCTTTTCTGGGGAAGCAGATCAATCGTGATGTGATTTTAATGACTTCTGAGCCTTCAAATGGAGTTTTATCTGGCTTCATTCTCCTTTGTTAATAAACCTTTAGTCATTACCATCTATTTCCTTTGACGGTCCACCGCAAGGCGGCTGTGGAAATACATCAAGGACTTGAGGATTTTTGATTAACATGACAAAATGAATAACTAATACAAACAATAGTCAGGAGACTTTATTATTGTCAGAAAACTTCCTCCCACTGCGGCTCGGGTGCCGCTGTGTCCATTCAGGCTCTCTGATGTAATTACGTGTTGCAAGGGATCCGTGTGTTCTGCCTGAATGAATGACACAATACGGTTTCTCTCAGAATTCCACCGCGTAATAAGCACATACTCCTACACCACCTGCACCACAATTAGTTATTTGTTGCAGAGAGCGGCCTGGCTGCCAGCTGGAGAGTCTCCAGATATGGACACTTGATGGTGAAGAGCGGTACGAACGAGAGAGAAAACCGGCGTCTACGGGACGGCATTGCTATAGTAACCGTGTGGAGGCGTTACATGTGGGGAAGCAGCAATAAAGTAACACCGGGTCAGACAAAACATGCCAGATGGTTGTATATGTTAGTCCACCTATTAAGCCCCTTAACGCTGTGTACCAAATACAGTGAGTGTGCTTCTACTGAATGTCCTTGAGGTGCCTGCGTGTTTCTGCATAGACATTTTCCAGAGACTTGAGTTATTTTGCAGAAATCGATGCAATGAGAGGCAAAAACACCTAATTAACACAAGTCATCCGCTGTTTGTGAAACCATTTAAATGGGGCTACGGGAGTCTCCGTCCTGCACAAACGTAGTAGACCTGCATACAAAGCAAAGGTCAGAGCAGTGATTCTGTTCAGTAGCTTCCTGACCTTCATTCTCAGCCAAATGAAAGCTAACTTTTCAAGCATTGGCCATAATAACGATGCTCCCAAATGACGTGAATCAGCAATTTAAAACCTGCGTGAGGGAACGAGACAAAGAACTCCAGAGACAAGCAAGAGAGTAGATTGCTTCATCTCATTTTGTTAATGGGATTAAATATCAAACTCCTGTCTGGTTTAATGCGCATCCCCCTCTGCTTTAGTTTCATGATCTGATTACTGGCTTTATTTTGTATTTACATCACTTTCTTGAACATTTTACTTTATTTACTAAGAAATCAGATATAGGTAGTTAACTTTTGTCCTTTTATTGATTCATTCATTTCATCTTGGAATGTCAACAATTTATGTAAAGAGAGCACATGCTAATTATTTACACCTCTTCAGTAGCCCTCCATGCAGGTTTGTTATTATGAATAACACTAATTGTCTTACAGCTGTTAGGCACAAATTACACATATTAGTAGCTAGTAACCTATATTTACATAAATGAACATGACTTTCATGCATAATATATGGTCAGGAAGCGTGCCCTCTGTCTTACAAAGCCAATTACACTCTGTAAAGTAATCTTCTGCAAGTAGAACTTTATTTAAATGATAACCCTCTTAGCAAAATGACTCTCTTGTCCCACTTTGTGGAGGATGTTCATTGGCAAAGTGACTTAAAGCATAAAAGTGTAGAAATGAAACCACTTGGAGATAATGGGGAGGTGAAGTGGTCACATGAGGGAGTGCTCTTCCATCCTGCCAAACCACTTGGCTCTCCTGAGTGAGTGTCGTAATCACCAAAGTGAGACGGTGTTATAGGACTGAAACAACGATTGAGGATTCAAATCCCAACTCTTAAAAAGGAAGACCAATGTTTTTTAATGTTTGACCACGAATGAGGACAATCTTCTCCGGGTTTGGACATCAATCCTATTATTCCATTTTGCTGAAGTGTTGATCAAGGAAGAAATTGGAAGATGGTGTGCTCTGATTTATGTGTGTGCGTCTGTGAGCGCTAGCGTGCAATGATCTACACACAAGGGATTTCCCATCACTGCTCGGAGCTGACAGGGAATGTCTGCAATTGAATTTTGCACAAAAAGAGCAAAGAAGAGAGCCAAAGAAAAAATAAGTGTCCACAAAAGTACCCAAAACCTATATATACTGCAGAAAAGAGTGATTTCACACAGGCTCAGATCAATGAATCACACCAACAAACGGAGCAACTCTTTCTCTTTTATGTCATGTTGCATTTGCAAAATCTCTGCTAATTGAGGGCTGGCTGCTCGATTTGATCAATTCCACATTTGTTAACCTTTCACAAACTTCCTTTTCACTGCGTCCAGAAACAGTTTGACCTCCCTCTCGCGTCCTGATTGATTCTTTTGTTGATGTTCTACAATGCGCGAAGCTAAGAGAAAGAAAGACAACGACTGGATGTAACGCGCCATACAATTAAATATGGCTGCGTTGCCATGGACACGTGAGGTCACATTGGGTTTACTGAAGCTCGTCACTGAAAGGCAAAATGAAAACAGAGGGTTTCGACGCGTTGATGCTTGAGGCCGAGGTGAGAGTGCCGTAGATGTGTGGGGTGCTTTCGTCTGTTAGTCCACACACATGAAATGAAATCTTCCCTCGGGGGGGGGGGGGGGGGGGGGGTAACGGTTTCAGATCTTGTAAGTAAAACGTTTAGTTTAAAATCTAAAGCTAAAGTACATGCATTAGTATGGAGATTTACCCGTTCCACCCGAGTGGATTCCCTAAAGGAAGCAAAACTGAGCAAAATCCAATTTACATCAGGAATATCGCTTACTGTGTGGTGTTATTCTGAATCTATAAAAAGTAATATATCATATTATATATTGTGAGGAAGCGAGACAAAGAACTCAATTACTCAAGAGACAAGCAAGAGAGTAGATTGGAGTAGATTGTAGTTAGTATAGTGGAGTAGTAGTATAAAAAAGCAGCATGAAAGTAACTCAAAATGGTGATTAAACAGCATTTTAGGAATCTATCTAAAAGCTACAAAGGTCTGGTCTGGTTTTAACCAGAACTAATTTGTGCAATACGTCTTTTGACATTGTTGTGTAAATAGTCATGAAATGATACATACAAACAGAAGAATGCGGTCCCTTGGTCACAGGTCGCTGCATCTTCGTTGCATTGCTGCACTGAAGCCTCTAAAGCCCCGAACCGCTCAGCGATGGATTTGGATTCATGAAGCCGCTCGGCCACTATTTGCACACGATGCTCGGAGTATTGTGCATGTGTTGGTGAGGCGTTTCCTGGCAGTGTTTAAACAGTGACAAATGCTGCAGTACCGTGTGTGTGTGTGTGTGTGTGTGTCTATGGTGGATCTGCACTATACCCTTTAATTGTCATTTTGATGGAACCCTCTCATACGCCGCTCTGCGTCCCCCGTCCCCTCACCTCTTCTCCCCTAATTGGCCTTGGAGGAGACCACAGCACGTTACCTTTTCCTTGCAAAAAGATACCACAGCACCCCAAGGACACACATCTACAGGCTCTCTTTTGTTCACACACACACACACACTCACAAACTGGCGAACATTCACGCTCCACTCTTTTCTATACCTATATCTGTGAAGACACCTACACCGACACACACACACACACGCACAGAAAGTGCTGATCCGGAGGAAGCATAAACTTTGCCTGCGTCAGTGTATCAGCCCAGTGCTGTAAAGCAGAGATATACGGTCACACTCAAAGCGAGTGTCCATTCTGAGCATGACTGTGCACAAGCCTAGATGGAGGGATGCCACTAATGACAGGACCAAGGGGAGGAAGATTGAACGATATAGTGAGAAATTAAATGTGATGAAAGATGAAACGACACAGACGAAAGAGCAGGAAGAAAAGAAGCCTGGAGGAAATAGATTTTAGAGAAAGAGAGGTAAATGTTTATAAATGGTCTCTCTGCAACCTGTCTACGATCCACAGTGGGCGACATTACTGATTCCACTCGAGCACTGCAGCAGCCCCTAAAGCACTTCAGTATGCCTTTGGTCAGACATTTCTCTTGGCGAGCACACAGGATCTCGATTGATTAAAGCCGCTCGGATTCACTGCCCTCAAGCAGACTTTTACTTTGTGATGAACTTGAGCCGGAAAAAAATATGAAACAATAAAACATCATTGCTACAGTTTTCTATTTGTGTGGAATTTTCTGATGACACTCACTGCGGTTCAATCTGGTGTTGACAAGTGTCATTTCTCTCTCGCGCACACTCACACACAAAAAGAGACAAACCAGTATCCCAGCACCTTCACGTCCATGGGCACTGCCACAGCAGGTCCACGGCTCCCCCTAGTGGCGAAGCCACCAACCAGCACCGACAAACCCATGGCAGGGCATCTGTCAGGCTTTTCTCTTTGGATCTTTTTTTTTTGCATCACTAAAGGCTTTTATTCTGCGTCTCCTCACTGAGAATAACGCACACCAACTCACTCAGCCACCCACATGCAGCATAGACATGTTGGAAAAGGGTCTCTGCTTCCCTCTCTCGGGGTCCTTCACGCCCCCGCGCTATCACGCCTCATGTGCATCGTCACTGCTGATGAGGTTTCCTAAGTGCCGCTCTTATCTTGAAAGGTGTACTGTGGGTGAGCCGAAAGCCGTCCACGTCCTCTCGCCAAACGCGCGTGCACGAACCGCGCACACCGTCTAGCATCATGAGCGGTGGTATTTGGAGCCCCGAGGGTACGGGGGGGGGGGGGGGGGTCAACTTGCACATCAGCTAATACATTTAAAGTAGAGGGTGTGCGGATCCTTTTCCCATTTACATGAAGCGGTGTTGGAGACAAGTGTCCTCAGGCAACCTCAGCGAGACCCAAGGACAGCCGTGCCTCTTAAATAACCGCTAATCAGCTCTCATCAATAATGGACACATACCAGGAGAAGGGGATGAGGGAGTCAGCGATACTTAAAGAGCAGAGCGGAGAGAGACGAAGGCCAAACGAGGGCAGAGAGAGGTGGGTCGTCAACCTTTACTTTCACAGCCTGCAGCATTGTATGTATTTCTCTGCAACAACAGGGGGGGGGGGGATGTTGTTATTATTTTTCCCTAAAGATCTGACCACGTGTAGAGCATAGAGCATGTAGAGTGTGCAGAGACAGGCCGAGTGTTACAGGTATACGTGCAAAGGTCCTGTTCATTTTCCGAGGTGGAGCGTAGATTAATAGTGTCACAGATTACTCGACTAATGAGGTGGCGACGTGTGTTTTGGCGGGTGCTGATGAGGTGCCCTCTGTCACATTTAGCAAGCAGCTTCAGGATTGTTAAGAACAGCACGGAAACAGTTAGGAGTAACGGGGACCAAAACTGCTGTCCCAAATATGGGTTCGACATATACAGTATAGTCCTCAAGGGACTGAACTGGTCAAAGAGTCGTGACATTTAAAGAAATGCATAAACGGCAGAGAGAGCAGGCACAAAATGATCGACTAACAACATTGATTAAAGAGCACCTAATTTAAAGCCTTTCTCTAATTTAAAGTCCTATTCTCAACTAACCATTTTAATCCCAAATATGCACGGATGCAATACCACCCTTCACCACACGGACTCGACGGGGCGCTGTTTTCTCCCCTTTAAAGAAACTTGATGGAAACTGTGAAGGTGATATTATTATTATAACAAATAGGTAAATCTTTTTAAATCAATTAAAATAATTTTAAAGGGAAAATAATCCTTAAAATCTCAAGTGTATATTTAAATAAATCCCTGCTCAGAGGAATTTGGGGATATTTTTAAAACAAAGTGATGTGATTACTTTAGCCATTTCTAAAGTACTTGATTATGACGTAACTGGTACTAAATCAATGTTGTCTAATGATCCTAGAATGTGAAGCCCATTCCAATCCGGCACATTCGTTTTAAAGCCTTTATAATATAACAAAAGGCTCTAAAACCAATCACCGCAGGTAATTAGCCAAAAAGAGGGTCACATTTCGTTTTGAGTCTAATGGGAATCATCCACTGCGACAAACCATAGCGCTTTGCCATTTGAAACAGCCAAAGCAGGGTAACGAATTTCCTACCAATCAAAGTGACATCATGAGCGTTTAAAGTGCTGGAGATCAAATTGGATGCATGCCTCCACACGCACGCGCGCACACACACACTCACACACACACACACACACTTCTGTGGCCATCCGACCAATTAAGTATTCAGAGAGGATTCCATGTCCCATGTTAAATATTCACTTGTTTTCCAAGATGAATAAAGGATGAGCAATTGACACATTTATCTGCATACGTCTTTTTATGCCTGATTATGTGTGTGTCTGGTCTGTTAATCACTGGTTGAATGCACAGTTTTACTCAGTGCTTCTCCTGTTTCCGTTGGTTAAAGCTCGCTTAGACCCAGACAGACACAAATTACACCGAGAATATAAAGTGAGACAAACTAGTCCCGCTGTTCCTGTACTTGAACACAACACACTTCCTTCAGTGATTACAAATGCACAGTATTATTTGATCGCGTGGTACTTTCTGCCCCCCCCCCCTCTGGTGCACCAAATGCCCCGCCACACACTGTCGCTTCTCCTTGCTCTGTATCCAATCCAATGTTAGTCACTAGGTTGATTAAATTGATTACTGCTTTAATTCGGTTATTAAAAAAAATCAGCACAGTGCATTTCCCATTTAGGTTAAAAGGGGATTTACTGTGCTTTTGGTTTGTTTACAGTAAAGGTTGGTTGAAAACCATTCTTATTTTTCAGCTTTATATTAACTGCCGAAATGAAAACATGGCATTATTAAAACACAAAAAGTACAGAAACGTTAAACCAGCAAGTGTTGCTGCATCATAATGGTACAAATATCATAAGAGCAATTAAAACAAGATCATCTCCTGCAAACTCTGCATTGTTTATTTCTGGCACAAATAAATATACTGAAGTTGTTACAAGATGTTTTCTCCCAAAAAAATTGACTTGACAAATTTTAAGGTTTTTTTGTTGGACTGAACAGCCTCGGATAGAGCGTCGTTAGGGATCACAATCCAAAAAAAAGGTTTGTTTAGAAAAGGCTCCCACAGCCTTGATGATGTCCCCAGACACGCTACACGTCTTTCAGCCTCTTGCCCCCGTTGGCACACGCTCAAACAGAAATAGATTTCCTCTCCTGTTGGAGCCGGGGTGCGTCTGTGTGGAAGGAGTGCCCGGCGCAGGTCTTGGACCACCAATGCACACGCTGACCTGGAAACGGAGGTCCCCGGCCGGCTGTTTCATCAGGTTACCATGGCAACGGACAAACATTCCAACGCGCACAAACAGGGCCAACGTCCCGAGGTGAAAACTCTTAACAGCACGTCGCCATGTGAGCTGCCACTGACCCATCAGAGAGCTAGACTGCTTTCTGGTTTCAATCACACTCACTCAGAGCGCTTCGTCACACACGACACACCAAGTGGATTGGCTTCAGTCATCATTGAACATGAGTCATATGGAGGCTGATTAAATCATTTTTGGTTCTATTCAGTGTTCGAAACTATGCGTGACTTTCACGAAAGAAACATTTGCCTGTTTTGAATCGCGGGTCCAAGTTTAAAAGCATTCGGGGGAGTTTTAGAAGGACCGTGAAGCTAAAGAGCGAATAACAATTAGTAATACAATAAGAATTAGTGAGTGCACAGTGCAAAGTGCTGGGACAAGTGACACATTACAAAATGAGTGCAGACACTTGTTAGCGAATCTCATTTTTACTCTCTGTTCATTTTAAGAGTGAGTTTGTCAAAGACAACACAGCGAAAGTATCATCTCGCTAACTCATGCAACAACACACTGGCGTGAATGTGTTCCCCTCAGGGAGCGACTGTTCGAGGACCAATAGTCAACATGATGACCTTTTAACTGGTGGAAACAAAGAAGCGGTTGGTGGGTGAACATTTCTTTCCACGCGTCAGGTGATTGTTAGTCGTTGTTAAAGCTCCTGGTTTACACGTATCCCTCAATAAGCCTTTTCTATCCAACAACTACACAACCGACCGGCTTCCGACTCTCCAGTGCAACAAATCCCTCCTTCGTCACATGGAGAAAGTTCATTCTTGAACAAAAGATGATGAAATAATAATAAATAAATAAAATAGGAACATAAAGTAACAGCTGCGGACAGGGACAGCATCCATCCCTCTGAGCTCTAAATGCTGTTGGGGTCGTTAGGGCAACCAACTCCGTGGGCCTCCGAGCCCTAAGGGGGTCCCGCCGCAAAGGTCTCCCGGGCGGTCCCTCAAAGAGTCTCACACACACACACACACACACACACACACACACACACACACGTGAGCTCACCTGTAGATCATGCCCCTCTGGCTCTTGACGGCGTCCTGCAGCGACAGCGCGTGAAAGTTGAGGAACTCCTCCAGCCGTTTGAGATGCGCCGCACTTTTGGATTTGTTCGGCGTCCACAACATCAGCGGAGCGCAGGGTCGCGTCCCCGCCCCCGTGGACGTCGGCCTGCCGGGGGTCCCCTGACCGAGGCCTTGGGCCTGGACCCCGCCGTGACCTCTGGAGCCCTTCTGCTTGGGGTTGGGGATGTCCGGGCACGTGGCCTTGTACAGGTACATGTTCCCGTCTTCACTTGATCCTCTCCTTCAGTCTCTTCGCTCTTCCGTGATTCTGTCCCACAAACATGTACGCTCAGAGTAATGCGGGCGGGCCGCCTGGCCCACGCAGCGCTACACGGAGCGGAGGACTCATGTGAGGGTGGGATTAAAGCTCAGAGGAAAGCAAGGGTTGTTCTCCGGGTGGAGCTCCAAGGTGAGAAGGCAAAGAAGAAGAAGAAGAGTAGGAAAATCCAACTTGGAATAACGTCATTGGAAAAGAGAAAAAGTGTATTTAAGAGTCTTTCTGCAGACTGAACGTCCACAAAGGGAAAAAAGCCTTTTTCTTTACATGTGCCCACTTCTTTGCGGTGCCACATATGTTGTCTATACTCACACACACACACACACACACACACACACACATGCAGATATGGAGTCACAGATATTTTGCTCTCTCTCCTCTGCTCACTCGGTCACACAACACACACACATGCTGTCACTTTGCCCCCTGCTCAGCCAGTCACATTATAAGCTCAGTTTGGTTTGCTCCCTCTTAAATGACATGGGAATCTGGGACATTTTTTCCCGCCCGCCCCCTCTCTCTCTCTCTCTCCCCCCCCCTCACTCCCTCCCTCTCACTCTCTGTTTCTCTCCCTCCCTTCTTTTACCATTTTTCTCTCCAACTCCCATTTATCCTCTTTCATTTTCCACATCATCCCTCCTTTGTCTCTGAGTCTTCCCCCCCGTCACAAGCCCTTCACTTACTCCTGATTTCCTTTTGTCTTTTTTTCTCCCATTGTTAACCGGCACAAATACACACATGTTTATGTTTTTCACACTTCATCCTTGTCCTAGCTGTTTTCCTTTGTCTTTTCATTACCCTGCGTGTACTTTCTCCCCTGCCTCTCTCCAAACAAAGTGCACTCGGAAGTTTGGCCCATAACAAACACCTAAAATAAACACACTCTTTAGACAGTCTGTGTAGGACGCCTCTCTTTTCTGCTCTCTCTCTCTCTCTCTCTCTCTCCCACATACACACACGCACAATCTCTGACCCCTGGCATCCTCAAGGGAGTGCTCAATGACATCATGTCTAGTCCTTCAGTGGATGGTGGGAATCATAAGGAATGCAATTCTTTCACATCAGGAATTTGAGTTTAGACACACACTGTGACTCGTTCTACAAACACACACACACACACACACACACACACACACAATCATTGTAGGTGTTCAATAACTAGCCCAACATTGATCGGTCCAACATACACATGCCAGCCGAGCCTCAAGGCAATTTGAGGAACAGTCACTCAATTGAAATCTATATGCGTGTCCATGGACACATTTTCTTTCTACTTTTAGTGTTGCTCGGCACAAATATAATGCCAATGAAAAGTAATTTGTATACTTTTAAACTTGTTTCCATTTGACCATGCAATAGTCAGAGAGACTGAGGTGGTATTAAATATGAACAAAGACCACTAGTCGGGGACTAGTATACAGGTGTAACCGTATAAAGGGTCGCTGTGTTGCCTAAATGTTCCATTGAAATGGAGTAGTTTGAATGTTGCCAATTCAGACACAAACAGAACCGAAACAAATCAATGTCCTTTGTCTCTTAAACCTCTCTTAAAACTCCAAGCTGCGTACTGCAGTCTGCTCAGTGTCCCTGCATGGACTCATTAGTCTCATTGTTATTGTCCACATCCTGCATGCAATCATTGCTTGTAGAACGGAGGGACTGACCGTCACCAGACTCTCATGGTGAACACGGGGCGCACGCGCACACACACCCCAACGCGCACAATGAGGCAGGGAAGGCGAGGCGGAGGGGCAGCTGTGTCCATTGTCCTGCAGGATGGGTGGAAAAACTGATCCTGCCTGGCAGCAGAAATGTCAGCTGAGCTTGTGTGTGTGTGTGTGTGTGTGTGTGTTTACTGCGTATTTATAGTTGCCAGAAGCATGCACGTACATACACATGGAGTCTGTTATGCACACACACACACACACACACACACACATATTGAATGCATATATACGGTGAATTATATTATCTCCACCACAAAAAGACATTTTCTGTCCTCTTTCATTTTGGCCTCAGGTGCTGAGAACAGTCCCAATCTCCTGTGAGCCGCTGAGCATAAGTGCAGGTGAGTCACTGACAAGAATACCAGAAAAAGTATGAAGGGAGGGAGGGAGGGAGCAGAGAGAGGTCCGTTTGGGAGGTTTCATGGCAGTGAGTATGGGAATCCTGCATTATGGGTAACAAACTACCCTCCCGTGTGCCTTTTTCTCACGTCCTCTTCCCTTATCTGTTTACCTGTTGCACCTTTTTACATAAGCCACATGCTCCCTGAGACTAATTAGCCATCTCTCTCGTTTATATTTCTCTCACCACCCCCACATGCACTCCTTCCAGTGACTGAATCCCTTCACAGAAATCGCTAATGTCTGATAATCATCTACTGGTGCCCAGCATGATGGAAACACAACAGCATCGTGCACCGTGTGGAGGAGTTAAAAATACATAAAGTTTGTGGTCACTAGTAACTTCTCGCAAGCCATCTGCAGTGGACAAAAATATATCTGCGCGGTTTGCTGGAATGAGGCAGTTCTTGCCGTTTGACTCTATAGCAGCAATAATGATATCAGTGAAGAGTCTCCACGCCTCAGGGATCATGCTGCTCCTGTTTAACACCAGTGTGTTGGCCTATATTCTTAAATCCCATTGTTACAAACATTGATAATTTTTTATGTTTTATCTATTGCTATCCCTATTGAGGAAGCAAAATGCATATTTGAAAAGGTCTTATAAAAGGAATTGTGTTCTTCATACTGGCCCAGTTTTTATGCAGAATCACTGGAGAGCTAAGACTCGTAGCAAAGGTTCTGTTTCAAACGAGAGGGAGTGTATCCATCCATCGCGTGCTGTTTGGCATCCACGTCAGGGTTCCAAGTGGAGAGCTGGCTGGCGTGTGTGTGTGTGTGTGTGTGTGTGCGTGTGTGAGAAAGCCAGGAGTTGGCGCATTGCCAGAAGGGGACGTTTGGAGGGTTTCATCTGATTCTCACGTCTTTTCCAGCTCACAGACCATCGGTCTCTTAAGCAGAAGGCCGACTCCCCGTTGTCCTCATGACGTCCAACCGATCAGATCAATTCTCCAGACGGGATGAATTTTATAATGTGTTTTTGTCCGTGTGTGTGTGTGTGTGTGTGTGTGTGTGTGTGAGAGAGTGTGTGAGAGTGTGTGACGGTTGTGCTAATCTTATTGTCACTTACACAGCGATGTCCTTTTTATTTGATCTACCACTGAGCTCATCACCTGGGAAACATATCTATTAAACACACTGACACCCCAACACTCCGCGTGCACCTGTCAATCTGTCCGTTCAGCCAGGAGGGGCTGTCATCGGGTCTTTACGGGCCTGTAAATAAGGGACCGTGGAAATGTGCTCCAACTGCTAACAAGTTGCCAAGCCAACTCTTAAAAAAGACATTAGAAGCAACACACCGGGCTAAAAGGAGCACTGACAGCTTGAAAGGGCTTGAGAGGTGGGAAGTAGCAGGAATCAATTGAAACAACACTGACTTTAAAATATCCAGCTGTCAACACTACGGTTCCATGCACTGATTGCTGGATCCCCTGGTGTTCATCCAGCTGGATCTTATTCACAGAGTTGGGGCCTTTTCCCCACTTGGTCACGATGATTTACCTACAAGCACGAGCTTGTGAAAAACACTGTAAATAACACTGGGTTAGCTGCTGCGTAGGGATTTACTTTAAATTGAACCAGCACATTAGCTGGCTAGTGCGCTATGGAACCAGTTTGCTGTTCATACAAACCCATGTATGTACGGTCAAGTACGTTGAGCTACGAAAACCAAAAGAACTTGTGAAAGGTGGTGATGGTGTTTACACAAATGACATATCATTTGGAGCTAAGCTCCTCTGGCTTATGTAACACCCGTTCCTTAAATAACCTGATGAGTTACTAAGAGAGCGGACATTTTGTTCCATGAAGTCAATCACTTTTAAGACAACCCTTATCGTCCAATGAGAAACGCATTGTCAGATACAAAAAAAGCTTTAGATAGAGGCATCACACATGGAAGCTGGCAGAAGTCTGACATGAACTAAAGTTCAGAGCGATTCGATTTCTCAACAAAAATAGTTGCGTGTTCCCAGCTGTCGGCCAATGGAATAACGTAACGAAACACGTTTGGATTGTAGAAAATCAAGTAGAATTGGAACAATCTTCTGCTGGGTCGCTCAACAAAATAAATGCATCCATAAGGATTTGGGAGCGCTCTTGGCTCTTAATAATCTATAATCTCTGCTTTGTTTTTCCTAAATTGAAGCCAAAGTCCAAACCCGCGGGGAGTATCGACGAAAGAGAAAAGTGGGGAAGGGGAGATAAGAGGAAAGGCGAAGGCAGGGCTTTAGGCTTCAATGATTGGAGTGGGCCACGGAGGGATTAGACCTTCAGCAGCAAGAAAAGGAAAGTCCAGCGATGAGGGGGAAGATGTGGCGAGGGGAGGGCGGGGTACCGAATACTGGAAAATTGGAAAGTGTATATCAATGCGTGAGAAAAAAAGGAGACGGGAACACGGGATCAGCGGCCATGGGTGCCTCCTGTGCGTCAGTCACACAGGCAAGAGGCGTGTGTTTGGTCACCATGGTGTTACAGGACGTCAACACGGCCCAATGCGGCGGGACAGATGCTCCCAGCAAATCAGCATTGCGGCCAGATCAGGTGGCGAGACCGAGGGCCCCCGGAGGTCTTTGTGACTCACAATGCTCATACACACACACACACACACAGACACACACTTATCTGACCTGTAGGGCATGCCGGTCTTGTGCGCCACCGTGTCCTCTTGGCCCATCCCGAACATTTTCAGGTACCAGCTGGTCTCGATCTCTCTGATCAGCGCCGCCTTGTGCCAGTGCGGGGCCCCCCCCGGCCTCCCGGACGCCGAGCCGCGCTTGGCCTCCTGGCTGCGTTGGGCCTTCGTCCCGCCGAGCGAGGCCACCGAGTGCTTGCGGTGGGGGTGGTGCGGCGGGTGCCCGCCGCCGACGCCCCCTCCGCTGCTCCGCGCGGCTAGCATGGCCCCGAAGGGTGCCGCCCCCCCCCCTCCTACCCTCCTACCCTCGAGGGCAGAGTTGAGGTGGAGGTGGAGGTTACCAAGTCCTTCTTTCTTGGGGGGGTCGCTGCAGGTTCGTTCGACTGTCACCAGGCTTCTCTGCACATTCGCCCTCCAGTCTCCTTCCTCTCTGTTTGTCCTGAGTTTCGGTCTGTCTCTCTCGGCCTCTCGGTCCGTGCGGCGTGTTCTCTACTCTCTTATAGCCTCATCCGGCCTGAAACAGGATCCCGGCTTCCTTGTCTCGTCACCGCCGGCCCTGGCCTAAAAGAAGGCAGCCAAACATGCCAACAGGGTGTCGACAATGCACACACACCATCACGCAGGGACGCACAAACCCTGGACAGCGTAGAAACAGAAATACAATACATGTAGAAAAAGTCTCTGTTACCCAGATGAGCTGAGTGATGAATCCCACATGATAATACATTCGAGGCATGTGGCCAATTCTTTCTTATTAGCACAGAAACAACCCCTGAACTCTTTCTAAGGCCCAGAGCTTTAGGAAATTCTCCCCCTAAAGATTTTTGTGTTAGACAAACAATTTGGTGGACTTCAAAAACAAGAGGGTCTGTTTTCTAGTCTCGATTTGAAAAATAATTTGAGAAGAGCGAATAATATTTATGAGGTCTAGGTAGGTCCGAACAAAATAATTAACTAAATTACTAGTTTTATCAGAGTGCCATCGTTTTTTTTATCTGCAGGGCTGGTACTAGTCACAACTCTATATTTAAACTCCTGCTGGGCCATTTCAGAGTCTTAACACCATCCGATGTGTCATAAGACACCAGACGGAGAAACACAAATTGAAATCTTTTCCAGGAACAACGATGTGGAAATAGATATGCGGCTGCAAGATAGATAAGCATCTGTCTGTCTATCTAGGCATTAGTATCCATTTCCGACTTTGCCAAAACAACACAGTGTATTTCTCAAAATACATGTTTAATCTAGGAGGAGAGTATGAAAGGAACAGCACTGCAGACGAGCATTAACATATAATGAACTCAACATACAGGGGCTTGGTTTGGGGTTTCACTCTGTTGGAAGTTTAAAGTCTTTCTTGATTCCTCCCTGGACCACAGCAGACTCTTGGTTCTTAACGTTATGTGGTCAAAGATGTGTACAGCATACACAAACAGGTTTTATTTTTGCATGAATGCACCAGGGAGAGGGGGACTCAAAACTGCAAGGCTGCATAAAGAGGGGGGGGGAGTAACCGAAGTTAGGTGGAAGGACCCAGGTGATGCATCTATGCAATCTCTGTTTGTGTGGTGCAGGGGGATAGCGAGCTCACGTCAGGTGGGGCAGGATGTGACCCGTTACCACCTGACTCCACACAAAGGGAGCAGGATACTAACAGAATAAAGATGGATTCACTCACACAATGAATTATTTGAATGAGATATAATTATCGGCTAACATAGAAAACGCTGACTGGCTTCAAGTGAAAAGGTCTCTAAAAGGAGCATTTTTTGGAATTCAATGACATTGAGGAGTGAGTTTGAGATATGCAATCGACCAAATTACCCTCCACTCACGCCTCCTTTTATTATTACCCTTTATACCCTTACAAAAATATACATATGCTACCAGTATTTCCCGGTCTTTCTTATAGATCCCCCTAAGTCCTAAACTCTGGTGCTTAACCTTGGTCTTGTTGGCTACATACATGGAACAATGCCTCAAAGGCTGAGGCTAAAGCTGCATGTTAAGTTAACGTAACTCTACCTTCCAACCAGGCTGGGGTTTCTGCAGTGTAAACTTACCCAAATCCCCAAAACAGGAGCTGCTAGCCTATAGCCCAGCTAGCGTCCCAATGTGCAAACAAAAGGGTTGATCCATCTGCAAATCAAGAGTTAATAGCTACCTTGCGCCCCCCCCCCCCAACGTATGTAATCAGTTTTAGCCAACGCGTTTGCCCTGGTCCACTGAACGTCTGGTCCAGCTGTGGGGTCTGAGAATCCTCCGGACATCCAAGCAGAGGCCCAGAGGTCGGTGTCGTCAGAGGTTAAGTGAGCAGATCAGTGATGGAGTGTCCGTGTTTATTATTCAGGCAGGTAATGAGACCGCGGCAGCTCACTGGACACAGCAGGGTCACAAAGTGTCCTTCATGACCGTGTCACTGGAAGCCGCCACTTTGTTGATACAATAAATACGTTGAATTATAAATATGTCCACTGACAGAGATTTTGCTTCCATTGCAGTGTTGGAGATCAGTTCATTGCGAGTAGTAGCATCTGTTTAAACCCTTTCCAGTGTTTGTGTCTGGGGTTGATTTTCGGCTGGGTTATACGCAGCGCATGAAACCACGTGAGGCCTCTGCGAGGCTCGTTGTGCGGACGACCTGTCGCCCCGTCAAGGACATTCGTCACACAAAGTGAACCCAATCTGACTCCTCTGCAATGTCTTCGTCACCAGGAGAGAAATCCTAGCGTGGATAAAATCCGTCATTCAAGTAGTTTATCCTGAGCGCAAACTGATACAGGCGCGCACACACACACACACACACATACACACGCGCGTGGAAAACGCTTTGAGTGAATATGCTAGATGCGGTGTGATGAGTCTAATTACCACTGGCAGGGCAGTTGTTCCCCTGTAGTATTAGATTGCACTGTGCATTGTGCATTGTTTCTGCCTTCTGAGATCAGCTTTAAAAATGAGAACACTGCTCTTTATTTACCAAGTGAGGACTTAGTGAGCTTTTAAATGTGCGCACACAGCATCTGACACATCTAACACGTGCATTTCTTTTATCTGCCCTTTCCCGGTTTATTATACCGGAATCAGATTTAAAATGTAATACCTTTATCTCAAAATGTAAGATAACTTTCTTCAACAGGTTCTTAGTTGGCATTAAATATAGCATGTCCCTATATTTAAAATATTTTCGTACTGACAAGAACAAGGAGGTTTATTTAAAAGTAGTCTAAAAAAACCCATTTTATTTCATGGAGGATTTTGTATACTATAATAAATTTATCACTACGGAACAGAGGAAATCTGCAAGGACTGCACCCACACACGGAGTGATTCATCATGGGCTACAAGCACCAGGGTTCTAAGATATCATCATTTTAACATCCACCGGGACTGGGTTCAAAAATGATGAATTACCACTAACAGCAAACCAGCTGTGACAGCGTTTGGAACCAAGCAGTTTTTACCCATCTTACTTCAATTATACAGATTTACAGACATAAAATATACGTTATACAGTACACTCAACCCATCAGAGTGCCCGCGCCCCTCCACTACCCAAAACACAAAAACACAAAAAAATGATGAAACACTGATGCTTAATAAAGCACAGGTTCATCTTCATTAAAGAGCCACATGTACAGAGCAACAGCCTGATCCACATGCGCGTGTCCGAGCGTGAGGTCGGCCTGAGGTCTCAGCACCTGCTGCCCATTAGCCTACTTAGGAGTCTCTAAGTAGGCTCCCCCCCCCCCCCCCTTCACGTCCAACAGATCTCAACCCAGCTGAACTTGTGTGTGACATACCGGAGTGAGAAGCCCTCTCCACACAGCATCCGTCAGCCTCCCCCTCTGCTGGATGGAGATCTGTGGATGCTGCAGACTCGCTCCACACGCGGCGCCTGTGAAGCGGTTTACTTGGAACAGAAATAAAAAGGCATCAGCTTTGTGTCACGCTCACTTTGTTCTCTTTCAACCACACGGGGGCCGAGGGGGATGGGGGGGACTCGTAGTCCTTCAGGCGTGTGAAGTGGATGAGAACTACGCATCACTGAGGTGGTCTGGAGTCAACGCAGGCTGATTTATGAGCCCAGCGTTCCTCAGATGGTGGTGAAGGAAACCCCCAGCTGGTGCTCATTAGCGTGTGATCATTTAAACGCAAGAGATTTGCTTGCACATTGACCTGTACTGACACAAAACCGCATCCCAGACCACAAACACACATGACGTGGGTTCAGCACTTTCATTTTACCAAAAAAACAAAATGATGTGTTGTGGAATTTTTTTACATTTTTTTCATTGGCTTTTTGTGATGTGCAAGTTCACCATAATGTATGAGACAGTCAACACATGTTGGTCGTATGTATTTCAGTTCAAGTTGAGTGTGCTTTTCTCCCTCGTTCCAGGATTCATTTATTTCCAACTAAATAGTATTTATAAAGTTAAGTTTCTTGGAGCTAGTATTTCCTCTCATATTCTCGTCCTCCTCTGAGCTCCGTGGGAAACAGCAGAAAAAGTCTTAATATCATGTCTCCCCCCTGCATGAAAACTGCTAATCAAAATAACAAAGCCATGAGAATACATTCGGTTAATGTAATAAATGATTCCTCCAAAGTCAGTGTCATCCATCAAAGAACAAAACGTTTTCTCTGCAGTGCTACCTAACCGTGAGAATAACTACACTTCAGTTCACAGTAATTTATTGACCGAATTATTACAAATATTTCACCGTCAGTAACAGTAGTGCCAAAAAATGAGCATAAAATCTACTTATTGCTTCAACAAGAAAAACACATATAGGGAACTAAAATAATGTCTAAGATTTTAAGACATTTATTATTCCAAGAAAGTTACACCAGTTCGTAACACATGTTATTATTCTAACTGGGAGTTATTCAAATATTTGAATGAGAAGATCAACTGAATCTTGTGTTATTTGAAGTTGTGAAACTTGTTTCAAATGCATTAGTGCAGCACTACAATATCTAAGATAAAATATTGACTGTATTATAAACTTGCTACATATCCGAAACAACATTTTCATAGTAAGAATCGATTCTAGCATAACTCAAAGACACCATGGAAAAGAAAGTAAGGTCTATATTATGTGTTAAAAAATATGCTGCGTTTGACATTAGCCGGAAACCTCAGTATTGTTAAATCATTTTCCTTTAGACACCAAGTAATCGCTGAGGGAGCATTTTTCCTTCATCGTTTTTGCTTCTTGAAATCAGATCTACTACATCCTAATGCTTTGCTTTGCACAACTGTGTAAAGTTTATACTTATAAAATAAATTGTATTCTGTTCATGATGGAGTTAAATATATGTGACTAACAGGACCAGGGAACATCAGCTGGACCACTTGCCCAATGAACCAGGGAATTGTTTTAGGTACTGTGGCTCTGTTTTGATGCTTAATGCCACTAATCATCAATATTGGTGGATGCAGTGGTAGCGTGGACCTCAGTGGCGTTGGTAGCGAGCGAGGCCGAGGTGCCGGTGGAGGTGCCGTCGCGTGCTTTGCTGCGGGGCCTCATCATCTCCTCTCTGTTGCGCTCGGGTTTGACCAAAAGAATGTAACACTTGGGCAAGAAAATGCAGGTCAGCAGGCCGAAGCTGGAGGCCAGGATGGCGAAGATCTGGACGGCCACCATGAACTTGCCACGCGTGCTGAGGTACGCCGGCACGAAGGAGATCCACACGATGAAGAAGACGAGCATGCCGAAGGTCACGCACTTGGCCTCGCTGGAAGAAAGAGTAAGAAAATATGATTTAATTCCAGCTAAATGGCGGCCGTGAGGTCCCTTTTCCCCTCGCGTGCTTCCTACCCGAAGTGGTCCTCCAGCTTGCGTGCTATGAAAGCGAAGACGAAGGCCAGCAGAGCCAGCAGGATGTCATAAGCGAAGATGCAACAGATGAATACCACGGAGCCCTCGTCGCACTCCAGGATGATCTTTATGTTCTGGGTGGAGGTGTTTTCGACGGGGTGCGGCGGGACGATGACGAGCCACACCGTGCAAGCCACAGCCTGGGTACAAGAACGTCAGATACCACCCAGGATCAGGTGAGAAGCAACGACGCCCTGGCAGGCTTACGCGCTCAATTTGTTCTCTCTACCTGTATCAAAGTTGCCACGGCAGCTATCGCCCTCTGGTGGCCGCAGGTGAGACTGTCAACTTCAGAGAGAGCGCCGTCTTTGGCCTCGGCGCGGTGAGCGGCGTTGGCGGCGATGACGTCGGGGCTGCCGCCGTCGGCCGCTGCTTGCGCGGCTTCGGCAGCGGCCGACTTGGCGGCTTTGGCCGCCGCTCTGGCTCTGGTCCGTTCCGCTTTCAGGGCCCGGGCCCTCAGCATCAGCACCGCTGTCTTGCCTGAATCACAGACGCAGCTAGTGGATAGACAGACTGTGTTCGTCTGCATTTCTCCACACACGCAGCGACAAACTCACCCATGATGGAGGAGAGGCAGAGGGCAAAGCCCAGAGCCAGGGCCACCTGACTGGTCATGCAGCTCCAGTGCTGGGGTTTTCCGAGGAAGACGATGGAGCAGAGGAAGGTCACCACCAGCGAGAAGAGCAGGGAGAAACTCAACAGAGCATCATTGGCCTTCACCAGAGGGGTGCCGATGTGTGCAACAAACACCACCTGGAGAGGAAGCAACGGGGGGGGGGTCACAACGTTTGAGGGTCCGGCTGGGTGGGAGCTGTTGGCTTCACTGGGAGGGTTTTCCTTTTTGGCATTTTTTCCTTCCCTCGAGTGAGACTCACCCCGACACCGATGGTGGCCAGAGCTCCGAAGGCAGAGATGGCGATGAGAGTGATGCCCAGCGGCTCGCCGAAGGCGAGGAACTCGATGATTTTTGAGACGCAGGTATCGTGAGCTTCGTTGGACCACTCTTCATAGCTGCACACGATACATGCACGAGCATCTGTCAGAGAGGGAGGAACCGCCGGCTTAGTCTGGATCGATCCCGGAAGTTCAAAACCAAAAGAGGCCCAGTCGATACCAGTGGCCACAGCACACCTTTGTATTTTATCATTAGTCTAGAATATCTTTGACAACGTTTGTTTGATTAAATTAGAAATGACTTCATACACTAAGGTCTATATTTCAGTGTAAGTTCAGACAGGGAGACACCGTCATGTCAACAAGGCTCCCTGGATACTGACTGGTCGAGTTGCTGATCTCTCCATCAGCACACGGGATGCAGTCGAAGCAGCAGACTGGCTCTCCCTGTCGGATTCCCTTCCTGGTGCCCGGCTGGCAGTTCTCACTGCACACTGACCGAGGAGTCTGCAACACACACACACACACACACACACACACACACACAGATTTATAGAGACACACACACACGCATGTGACCGTTATCCTAACCTAGAAGAGAGAGGATTAAAGCGATGCTGCTGACCGCGAGCTCTTGATTGTTCCACACGATGGAGTCATTGGTGATCTTCATCCTGTCCTCTGGAGCTGCTGAGCCATTGTAGCTTCCCACGGTGACGTAGGACATCTCCCCGTTGCTTTTGACCTGCCAGTTGATGATGTCATAGAAACCCTCCACATCTCCTTCCGTGAAGTAGATCTCTTCGCCCGTGTGCGGCACTTTGAAGCGCACGTTCTTCACGTAGTACATCAGCTAAGGGAGAGAAGGATGGAGCCGCGTCTCCATCACACGCACGTGAAAACAATGGTGCTCTCTCCCTCTCTCTCTCTCTCGCAGGCTCACCTGCCATGGCTCAAACTGGGTGATGTCAGCGCAGCTCTTCCCCACGAATGGCCCCTGTCCGTCCACACAGTGCTCCAGGTTGTGCAAAGCGTGGGCCACAGCGTACACAGCTTTGTACACACTGCGGGGGAGACAGCAGCAGCAGCATCAGCATCATCATCATCACCCTGGGGCCACTTTTTGTAATCGTGGGAATTGTCCGTGAGAACTCACCTGTAAGTGATTCGTAGCTGGGAAACATCAGAGTAGGTGTTACCGAGCTGCCCCACAGACTCGCTGCCCGTGCACAGCCCGTCGGGAGCCGCCCGCACCGACCTGGGCAGCGTGTCGTTGGCCCCCACGGCCCTCTGCTTGGTCAGCACCGCCGCTTTGCTGGAGTCCAATGTGCAGTTAAACAACTACAAGAAAAAGACACGGGGTCACAAACCTTCTGTAGACCTGCGTGTGACTTGTACAGCTTCCACAGCACGTTTATCCTCAATTTGTCTGGTGCGGCGACTCTGGGGGCCAATTTGACAGCTTAATACACACACACACACCGTCTCCCAGAATTCCTCCGTGAGCCCGTTAGCGTAGGGGTCCACGTCCAGCAGGTGGCGCTGAAGACCCGGAATGTCCGCCCTTTTGACCCCAAACCCCAGGGTACCGCCGAGCACCGAGTTCACCTGGGTAGAAGACACGCGCGCTGTCAGCTTCAGAGGCTGTGCAGCATCTGCTCCACGTCCGTTCGGGCCAAAACCAACCAACCAACCAACGAGCTCCCTCCCGAGCGCACTCACCCCGGCCTGGTTGATGAGAGCGGAGGTGACCCAGGCCTCGCTGGCGATCCAGGTGCGGTCGGTCACGTTGTGCCGGAGCAGCTCTAGGACGAGAGGACTGAGGTCCACGTCCGACGAGAAGACCACAATGATCTTGGCCGTGGCCTGCGCTACAGTTTTAGCAATACGCTGCATGTCCTCAGGTGAACTCACCTGAAGTTTAAAAAAAAAACTGTATATAAATATATTCATTTTTCC